>NC_045553.1:45570421-45787921 GCF_009769535.1 Thamnophis elegans
TCGATCTCACAGGCTTGGCCTTGCAGTATCCTTCCCCAAGGAGTGGGGAGGGAATGGGGATTTTGCAGTATCCTTCCCCTGGAGGGAAAGGGAATGGGGATTTTGTAGTATCCTTTCCCTGGAGTGGGGAGGGAATGGGGATTTTGTAGTATCCTTTCCCTGGAGTGGGGAGGGAATGGGAATTTTGTTGTATCCTTTCCCTGGAGTGGGGAGGGAATGTTGATTTTGCAGTATCCTTCCCTTGGAGTGGGGAGGGAATGTTGATTTTGCAGTATCCTTCCCCTGGAGTGGGGAGGGAATGGAAATTTTGCAGTATCCTTCCCCTGGAGTGGGGAGGGAATGGAAATTTTGCAGTATCCTTCCCCTGGAGTGAGGAGGGAATGTTGATTTTGCAGTATCCTTCCCCTGGAGTGGGGAGGGAATGGAGATTTTGCAGTATCCTTCCCCTGGAGTGGGGAGGAAATGGAAATTTTGCAGTATCCTTCCCCTGGAGTGGGGAGGGAATGGAGATTTTGTAGTATCCTTCCCCTGGAGTGGGGAGGAAATGGAAATTTTGCAGTATCCTTCCCCTGGAGTGGGGAGGGAATGTTGATTTTGCAGTATCCTTCCCCTGGAGTGGGGAGGGAATGGAAATTTTGCAGTATCCTTCCCCTGGAGTGAGGAGGGAATGTTGATTTTGCAGTATCCTTCCCCTGGAGTGAGGAGGAAATGGAAATTTTGCAGTATCCTTCCCCTGGAGTGGGGAGGAAATAGAGATTTTACAGTATCCTTCCCCTGGAGTGGGGAGGGAATGGAAATTTTGCAGTATCCTTCCCCTGCCATGCCCACCAAGCCACACCCACAGAACCGGTAGTAAAAAAAATTGAATCCCACCGCTGACTGAGAACAACTCATAGTTTAGCACAATAGGATGGGGGCAAGGGAAACCCAATCTAAGGGGAACTAAATTTACAAGTTTCTTTTTCTTTTTCTGCCTTTTTTCTGAGATCTGCCCACTCTTTCCTCTCATTAAAACTTTTTAAAAAGAAGAAGTTTGAATGAGGAAATTACTGGGTTGTTTTTTTCCTGAGACTTTCTCAATCCCAAGGGCAAATCCAGAATTAGCATCCATCTGGGCTTGTGTCTGACAAAAGAGATTGGCCATCTGATTTTTGCACAGGGATTAAGAGATAGAAACACCACCAGTCTGGGATAAAATATTGTTATAGTTCAGAGGGGGAAGATGCTGAACATTTGTCTAAAGGAGTTTCTCCGGCTTGTCCTCCCTAATGGAGAAATGTGGGAGTTCTAGTCCCATAAAACTGGAAGGCGTCTAGTTGGGGGACGGTGATAAAAGTTTTACAGATGAAAAGCCGATAACAAATGGCAAAAGGAACATGTACGCCAAGGGTGTCAAACTTTATCTCATTGAAGGCTGCATCAGAGTTGTGTTTGACCTGGGGGGTGGGAGGGCGTCAGAGGTGGGTTCCTACCAGTTCGGTAGAACCGGTTCATCAAATCTACCGAACCGGTTAGAAGAGGTTCCACCAGTGGACCCGGAAAGCAGGCCACACCTACAGAAGAGGTTCCAAAAATTTTTGAAACCCGCCACTGGTCCTTGGATATGATTATTCTACACTATCATGCTCATATTTACAAAACTCAGGGCCTCTGTGAAAGGTAAGGATGACTACTGCGTTTGTGGTGCAATCAGAACATTGCGTGTGTTGAAGTTGTTTTAACGCAAACCAAAGATGCCTTTTAAAAAACAAGTTTACATCATATTCTTATGCATGCCAGTGCTGTGTGGGAGGTAATTTAAGGTGGTTCTGACAAGTGTCATCGGCATCTTCATATCCGGTCACATGGGTGGCAAGCCACTCCCATCTGGTCACATGGGCAGCAAGCCACTCCCACAAAGGAGGCCACACCCACCGAGTAGGTTCGAACAATTTTTGAAACCCACCACTGGAGGACGTGGTCAGGGTGAGTGTGGCCAGCTCTCCATCATTCATGTCAGGGGCACCTATGGTGGCCCAAGCACTCTGCCAGAGAAAAAGGGCTCCCGGGCTCCGTTTTTGGCTGCTACAGCCTCCTGCAGCCCTCTGCCAGCAAAAACGGAGTTCCGTTTTCGTTTGCAGAGACACCGTGGGCCAATCCTTCGCTGTTTCCAGGGAGGCCCCACTGGCCAGATCTGAGCATCCTGTGGACCAGATCTGGCCCCCAGGCCTTAAGTTTGACACCCCTGATGTAGGCTAAAAGCTGAGGTTCTGATAGAAGCTTAAACATTTGTCAATGAGCATCGTCCAAGAACGCAGCTTTGTAGAAACTAGGAAACCCTCCTATCCATGAATCACATTCTCCTGAAGGTAACCAAAGCAATCTTTTCCTCCTTCTACTCTTAGTGAACATCTGGAAGGAGAACACATCACTGCTAGAAGGGAATCATCTGTCCTGACTGAGGCTTCCCAAGAGCATGATGCAAACTCCTTGTCCTGACCAAACCCCCTTTTATTAATTTGACGTAAGTTCTGTTCATTCACATCCAGCAAAGTCTTTCAAGGGAGGATTTACAGTCACAGGCCTTCTCTGGCTTGGAGAGCTGACAGGCCGATCTCTGCAAAACTTGGCAAGGAGTCTTGGAGAGTCAAGAACCAATTAAGCGAACTAATTGTCTCCTGCAAACTCCACTCCCTTTTTGCTCCTCTTTTATCTCCTCTGGGAGGGGCCATTCACCGTCCACCTGTAGCCTTCCTCCCAATTCGACCCTTGTTCTTTAGCTGTTCCCTTCATCTGGCAACTCTGTGCATGCGCACCCTGGGAACAGGCTCCAGCTGTTCCTCTGCCTCACTGATGTCTGACTCTGAAGGCAGCTGATAACTGTCATATGGCTCTGTCCCCCTCTCTGCCTCTGACACAGAGCCCTCATCAGAGCCTTCCCCAGACTCCAGGACTGGCCCATGTCGCTCCCCAACCTCCCCACTGTCCTAATCTGCTGCCAGCTCTGCGGGCCACTAGTGGGCCATATCATTATCCACACTCCTTTGTAAAGAGCAAATAATTCATACGTCACAGAATAGAGGTTGTTGTTGTTGTTGTTGTTGTTGTTATGATTATTATTAATAATATTAATCTGGGTACTGGATCTGGGTACTTGAGAGACCGCCTGCTGCCAATTACCTCCCACAGACCCATTAGATCTCACAGGGTTGGCCTCCTCCGGGTGCCATCTACCAGCCAATGCCACCTGGCTATTACCCGGGGGAGGGCCTTCTCTGTGGCAGCTCCGGCCCTCTGGGATGAACTCCCCGCAGGGATTCGGACCCTCACCTCTCTCCAGGCCTTCCGAAAAGCCATCAAAACCTGGCTTTGCCGGCAGGCCTGGGGGTGATGAGTTCCCTCCCCTCTCGACATGTATGGTTGTGCGACTGTTGCCTACTTTTACTATTTGTATTTTGTCTTTTATGTTCCCCCCCCTTTTTTTCCCCCTTTGAATTGTTCGCCGCCCTGAGTCCTCCCGGAGAAGGGCGGCATACAAATAATAAAATACAAAATACAAATACAAATATTACCATGAAAGGTAGCTTGGATTCCGAAAGGTAAAGGTTCTGTTGAGTCCAGCTAGGCTCTTGGAAACTCTCAGGGGATTATTTTGATTTCCCGTTAAGTCTCCAGCCTTGGCGGGCCCAGGTGATATCCCACTCGAGTCCTAATCAAGGCTGACCCCGATTAACTTTTCTTCTAAATCAGCCAAAACGAATTAGCTCCTGCCACCAGCTTTGATATTCCACTACAGAATCTTAATTTCTGATTGTTGAGTTTCATAATTAGCGAAATTTCTAATTTTCCTACAACGTTAATTAAAAAAAAAAAGCAGACAATATCTGGCACGGTATATTAAAAAAAGTCTCTTGATTCATGTTTGGGCCTCATAAAATCCTCGGCTTGAGCTAATTTCGATGCTTTAAATAACATCGGAATCATCATTTGCTTCTTCTAACGACCCCATAATCCCTTGAGGGGCGGAGTCTGGGCAACTGAATGGAGATGAGTGTTTAGTGGCCAGATGCTATTCCTGTTGCCAATGTGGAGTTTTTTTTCCCCCCCAGCAGATACATTCTCAGTGTGCCCTAGAGAGAGAAATATCAGTCTTTACCTAGGATCGAACTCACTGCCTTCTGACTGTGAGGTGAGAGCTCCCCCTCTAGGCCACCGCACCACTCAAATAACATCAGAATAATGCAGTAAGAAAACAAAAAGAGTGGGTTGGGAGGGGGTGTTCTTTTTTCTTTTTTCCTGTGGGTAGACAATTCCACCCAGCTATTGCTTCGTGCAACATTTGTATGCAGATTTCCTTCAACGCGCAAACGCTTTGAAATTGATGTCTCTTACCAGGTGAACACGATAGAGGATGCTAATCCCCAGAGTCATGAAGGGCTTTGAGAAATCAATCACCTTCTCTCTCTCGGCTGTAATGGTCAAGCCAGCCACGGCCAAATCAGCTTTCTGAAAAGGAAGCATAGAGGGGGATCAATACCAGTGGCCCCGGATGGGGTTTGCGGGGAGCGGTGAAGAAATCTGACACATCTGATTTCTAAAGAATTTATTCTCTTGGAAGTTTTGCCTAAGGAAGAAGGAATAGGGTGACATCAGTCAAATATATTCTTTATGGTATTGGTTCTCTCTCTCTCTCCCTCCCTCCCTCCCTCTCCTCCCCTCTGTGTGTGTGTGTGTAGAGAGAGAGAAAGAAAGAGAAAGAGTTAGACAGAAAGAGGAATAGAGTAATAGAGAGTCCTCATGGTTAGGAAGTTTCTCCTTAATTCCAAGTTGCTTCTCTCTTTGATTAGTTTCCAACCATTGTTTCTTGTCCTGCCCTCTGGTGTTTTGTAGAATACAACACAATACAATACAATACAAATACAATATAATACAATACAACAGCAGAGTTGGAAGGGACCTTGGAGGTCTTCTAGTCCAACCCTCTGCCTAGGCAGGAAACCCTATACCGTTTCAGACAAATGGCTATCCAACATCTTCTTAAAGATTTCCAGTATTGGGGCATTCACAAATTCTGGAGGCAACTTCTGTTCCACTGATTAATTGTTCTAACTTTCAGGAAATTTCTCCTTGGGTCTCTCCTTGATTAGTTTCCCCCCATTGCTTCTTGTTCTACCCTCAGGTGCCTTGGAGAATAGTTTGACTCCCTCTTCTTTGTGGCAACCCCTGAGATATTGGAAGACTGCTATCATGTCTCCCCTAGTCCTTCTTTTCATTAAACTAGACATACCCAGTTTCTGCAACCATTCTTCATATGTTTTAGCCTCCAGTCCCCTAATCCTCTTTGTTGCTCTTCTCTGCACTCTTTCTAGAGTCTCCACATCTTTTCTACATCGTGGTGACCAATAGCTTGACTCCCTCTTCTTTGTGGCAGGCCTCAAATACTGGAATACTGTTATCATGTCACTTCTAATTCTTCTTTTCTTTATACTAGGGAGAGATAGATAGATAGATAGATAGATAGATAGATAGATAGAGACAGAAAAGAAAGAAAGAAAGAAAGAAAGAAAGAAAGAAAGAAAGAAAGAAAGAAAGAAAGAAGCTAACTAACTCCCTGGATGATTTTGAGCCAGTCCCTCTCAGCCATTCCAATTCGTAGGGTTAATCTTTTATGCAAAAACTGGGGAAGAGAGTGGTATGTACATCATCTTGAGCAAAAGTAGGACTGAAGCCCGAAGAAGAAGAAGAACTAGCAAACCAGAAGAGGGTACTGTAGGGAGCTCTCCGTGGTCCTGATTCAGAGCTTTATTCTTGGAAGATCGTATCTTTCCAGGAACGAAGCCACCATCCATCACCGCTGGCATTTTGCAAATGGAAGCTCGGCTGCAACACCTTTACTTAAAAGAACACACGGCTGCAGAAACAGCCATAAACAAAGCACGGTCCTTCTCCCTTTCTTCGTATTTAAACGGAAGGGGAGATGCGGCAACCTTGATAAGATATCAGAGCGAGCCGTGCCATGCTACAAATTATTATTATTATTATTAAAACTCACCTATGTAACTTGGAGAAGCATTTTCATTTTAAATGTGACTTTTATCACCTCTGGTCTTCTTTAACATCACGGAATTGCTCTTTGAGAGGGATAGTGGTGTTTATTTAAAGGAACTCAAACAGAAGCAAGCTCTCACATTGGTATTATTTCCAAGGTAGGAAGCTGTTGCATTGCTTCCCTCAAATGATTTGTACCAGTGGTGGGTTTCTACCACTTTGGCCCAGTTTGGCTGAACTGGTAGTGGTTTGCTGGCCTTGGTCACTGGAACCGGCAGCGACCCAGGCCTGCCACGCCCCCGAACTGGTTCTTCTGGGCACTGCCATCTTCTTTTTTGCTTCTGCGCATGAGCAAAACAATTTTTATTGCACTGAGGATGTGCAATAAATGTGCAGCGCTCATCAAGTGTGCAAGTGCCCACGAGCGAACGAGCAGCAGTGCCTGCTGGAACCCACCCCTGATCTGTACTTATCCTACCCTTACGTAATCCTCCAGGAAAAGATTGACGGCAAAACGAGATCCAGGCAGAAGAAGAACATCATGGCTTCAAAATCTAAGGGACCGGTTTGGACAAAACTCAGCAGCACATTTTGATACAGAAAAAATAAGATCACCAACATGATCACCAACATCTGATGATGGATATGGCCCAAGAAGAAGAATATCCTACCCTTGTCCTTTACATCTCCTGGTTGGTAAGTTCCCTGTTGTAGAGGAACTTGTATAAGTAATATATAGGGATTTATCACTCATGATTCATAACCCAAGTTGCAAATCTCTGACAAGTACGTCAAAGGCTGGGAGATCTTGTAATTTGTGGTATCTAGTTCTTCTGTAAGGGACAATGGTTAAGAAGCTGAGTTTGTCAATTAGAAAGGTCGGCAGTTCAGCGGTTCGAATCCCTAGCGCAGCGTAACGGAGTGAGCTCCTGTTACTTGTCCCAGCTTCTACCAACCTAGCAGTTCGAAAGTGGAAAAATAGGAACCACCTTTGGTGGGAAGGTAACAGTGTTCCATGCACCTTTGGTGTTAAGTCATGCCGGCCATATGACCATGGAGACGTCTTCGTGGAGACAGCGCTGGCTCTTCGGCTTTGAAACGGAGATGAGCATTGCCTCCTAGAGTGAGGAATGACTAGCACATATGTGCGAGAGGAACATTTACCTTAGTTCTTCTGTAACATAATGCATGTCATATCCTCCCTCCCTCCCTCCCTCCCTCCCTCCCTCTCTCTCTCTCTCTCTCTCTCTCTCTCTCCTCAATATGGTCTTCCACCTATTCTCAATTTTTATGGTCACCCGCTCCCCATGTGATTCTGGGCAGCTAACACCTGACTAAATTATAGCCAAAAACAAGTATCACACTTAGGGTGTTTCATAATCCAGACAGCCCTTTCTCCAAAGAAAGTTTGCCTGCCATCTTGGCCCAGATGTTTGTCTTTAATGCCTTAAAAAAAAAGATTGGCAAGGTCAGAAATATCCGAATCTTGGAAGGCACCCTCCGTAAGGCTGATGCTTTCACAGAAAAGGCACATCTTACGGGTCCCATCAGGGGACACTTTTTGAAAGAAAGAACCAGAATGCCACCATCTCAGATCTTGTGGGATGGGCAGAGATAATTGGAGACAGGCAGTCCCATAAGTAACCTGGCCATGAATGGCTTTATAGGTGATAATTTGCACCTTGAATTACACCCAGAAGCCCATTGGGAGCTATTTGAGCTCATGAAGTAGAGGTGTGTACTGAGATCTTGTCACGCCCCACTCCACTCCATAATTAGGAAAGAAGACTAAGAGACTCCATGGGTTGGAAATCCAAAGTACTTTTACTAATTATAAATGGTAAGCGAGCAGTAGTGAAGCAAGATCTGAATAATATGGCGCGAAAGCAATTGATATATAGGAAAACCCGTTCCCCCCCCTTAGGATCAAAGCTCCAGTCCAATCATAAGTCCTTCAAATGTCAGGTGTGAGATAACTTCAAAAAGACAGGCCGAAGATGGAATGTGTAGGCCGTTGATGCAGGCGGGAAACACGTACGCATGCGTAATCCCAACGACTGGTACATCCTAGAACATTCCTCCAGCACATCAATTAAATCCCTCCCACATACACGCCCCCCCCTCCCCGTTTCATGGCAGCTGAAGCAACAGCAAAGCAGAAGCTGACATCCGGCCGTCCCCCGGAAAAAGGCTGTCAGGCCTGGAAGAAAAAACAAACAAAACAGACAAATAACAAAACAAATGAAAAAGGGAGGGGAGAGAAGTCAAGGCTTGTCGGGATAAGAAGCATAAAATTTCTGGAGTAAGCGGGGCGCACGAACGTGGGACTTATCAACCCATTCCATGTGGGAGGGGGGAAAATGTTTCCAAGCCACAAGGTATTGGATGCGATTACGATGCCGACGGGAATCAAGAATGTCACGAATTTCAAAATGATGTTCCCCATCCACAAGTAACGGAGCAGGCGGAGGGTCATCTGTGGGCCTTAGGTTGGACACCCGAACTGGTTTGATGAGGTTAATGTGGAACACTGGGTGGATACGGTTGAGATGCTTGGGCAATTGCAAACGAACAGAAACAGGATTGATAACCTTCACAATTGGGAAAGGGCCAACATACTTGGGACCCAATTTCTTCGATTTTTGTGTAGTATGCAAGAATTTCGTGGACAAATACACTAAATCTCCAACGTGGTACTCATAGGGCTGAGAGCGTTTCTTATCAGCCTGCTTCTTATGAGCCTTATGGGCAGCGTCCAAGGTGGAAAGAGTCAGGGGCCAAAGGCGACTGAGACGTTCACTCCAGTCTGCAACGGAAGGAACCTGAGGCTGGGCCGTAGGCAGTTCGGGAATAGGAACAAAATCCTGGCCGTAAACGACCCGGAAAGGGGTGAAGCCCGTACTGGAGTGAACCGAATTGTTATAGGCCACTTCAGCATGTGGTAACAAGTCAACCCAATCGTCCTGTTGATAATTGATAAAACAACGTAAATATTGTTCAAGGACGGAATTAGTACGTTCACAGCCGCCATTAGTCTGAGGATGGTAGGCGGAGCTAAGGCCTTGGGCGGAACCAATGCGTGCGAGGAACTCCTTCCAAAATTTAGATGTGAATTGGACTCCACGATCGGAGATAATACGGTCGGGAACCCCATGTAACCGGTAGATGTGGGAAAGAAATAATTTAGCCAACACCTTGGCGGAAGGAATTTTGTGGCAAGGCACGAAATGAACTTGCTTGGAAAACAAATCAGTGACCACCCAGATGACGGTGTGCCCCTGGCTCTCGGGGAGCTCAACAATAAAGTCCATAGAAATCTCCTTCCAAGGTGCAACCGGGCGGGCGACAGACTGTAGAAGTCCCTGCGGTTTCCCCGGCGGCTTTTTGGCGGCAGCACAAACTGGGCAACTGGCCACATAAAGTTCAATGTCCTTTTTTAAAGAAGGCCACCAGAATTGTCTCTTCACAAGGTGCAAAGTCTTGACGAATCCAAAATGACCCGCCATCCTGGAGTCATGAGCGCGACGAAGGACGACAAGTCGTAGGGAAGCGGGGACGTATAATTTAGCACCTATCCACGGTAGATCGTCCCTCATGGTGCACTCGTCCCGATGGGTCAGGAACCAGTCGTCTTGAGGAAGAGCCGCTTTGAGGTCAGAAAGTAGATCGTGAGGCACTTCCTCCTGAGCTTTGGTCTGTTGACGTGTGAGTACCGGAGCTGCCAAGAGCGGTTGGACGATACTCAGCTTGGAACAATTATACTGAGGTAATCGGGACAAAGCATCGGCCATGAAGTTCTTTCCGCCCGGGATATACTTTAGAGTGAAATTGAAACGGTTAAAATATTGGGCCCAACGCATCTGTTTGGGGGAGAGACGACGAGGTGTGCGTAACGCTTCCAAGTTCTTGTGGTCAGTCCACACCTCAAATGGGTGTTTAGAGCCTTCGAGGAAATGGCGCCAAGTAGCGAGGGCCCAACGGACCGCAAAAGCCTCTTTCTCCCAAACCGCCCAGCGCCGCTCTGTGTCAGTGAGTTTACGTGAGGTGTACGCGCAAGGCTGTAAGTTACCTTGGTCATTGGCTTGTAGCAGAACGGCCCCAACGGCGACATCACTGGCATCCGCCTGCACGACGAAAGGCTGGTCGAGATCATGATGTTTAAGAACCGGTTCAGCGGCAAAAAGGCGTTTAAGTTTTTCGAAGGCCGCCTGGCATTCCATGGTCCAGTCCAAAGGCTTATTGGGTTTAGGCTTCGGGTCGCCTTTAGTCTTGAGTAAATTAGTAATAGGGAGAGCAATGTTGGCAAAAGAGGGAATAAATTGACGGTAGAAATTAGCGAAACCCAAAAATTTTTGTAACTGTTTACGAGTTTTGGGTGCGTCCCACTCAGTGACCGCCTTCACTTTTTCAGGGTCCATTTCAACGCCATCAGAGGAGATACGGTAGCCCAGATAGTCAATAGTCGTTTGGTGAAACTCGCACTTAGACAATTTGGCATACAGGTTGGCAGCACGGAGTTTTTTCAAAACAGTGTGCACCAGATTGACGTGGTGGTCGTAAGAGCGAGTATAAATGAGGATATCGTCCAGATATACGATAACGCCCTTATAGAGATGATCGTGCAGGATCTCATTAATAAATTGCATGAACACAGCAGGAGCCCCCTGTAGGCCAAAAGGCATAACTCGGAACTGGAAACAACCAAGAGGGCAGTTGAATGCGGTCTTCCATTCGTCCCCTTCCTTAATGCGTACTCTATAGTAAGCTTCTCGCAGGTCCAATTTTGTGAAGATGCGGCCCTTCCCCAGTTGCGCTAACAAGTCCTTCATCAATGGCAGTGGGTAGAGGTTTTGAGTACAGATCGCGTTAAGGTTGCGAAAGTCACAGCATAAACGAAGAGACCCATCTTTCTTTTCACGAAATAGTACAGGGGCATCCACTTTGGGTCGAGCCGGTTCAATGAACCCACGTTTCAAATTTTTGTCAATGAAAGAACGCATCTCCTCCATTTCCCTGGGTGACATGGAGTAAATGCGGGGTTTTGGGAGTTTGACCCCGGGTAAAATGTCAATGGAGCAATCAGTAGGCCTGTGGGGGGGTAGAATGTCCGAAGATTGCTCGCTGAAGACATCCCTAAGATCCAAATATTCTTTCGGGATTTTGTCCTCTCCTGCAATCCTCTCCTGCCCTCTAGCGGCTACTTCAGGAACGTTAGTGACGTCAGGTCGGTCCGGAGAGCCCTCCCCCACTGGAGGCACCTTCGAGCGAACACGCAAGCGGCCTGTCCGCCAATTTATGTGAGGGTTCCACTTTCGGAGCCATGGGATGCCCAAAATGAGTGGCCTGTCCATGCCAGGCGCGACCACAAAAGAGATTAATTCAGTATGCGTACCCATCCTCATTTCCAAAGGCTCAGTAAAAAAATGGGCGGGCCCCCCCCCCGCAATCGATCCATCTATTTGGCAAAACACAATCGGGGTTTTCAAAGTGCGCAATTTGATGCCCAATTTTTCTACCATGGCGGGATTGATCATGGATCGGGAACAGCCGGAATCAAGTAAAGCTAGGAGGGTGGCAGGGGTCCCCTCAGGAGGAACTTTTAATTCAATAGGGATGAGAAGGGGCCCCTTGTTTGAACTCACCCAGTGAGGCGATGTGTCGTCATCAGAGTCCTCAGAAGAAGAGGAGTTAGCATCTGCGTCATCCTTTAATGGCTGGGCAAAAGGAGGGGGGTTGGTTTCCCCAGCGAACGCTGTCTCCTTCTTCTTCTTTTCAGAGCCTCTGGCAGGCTTGTCATCACGTCTGGGAGGGGGTTGGGCAGAGAGAGGCAGTTTAGCCCGACATTCGGGGGCGGTGTGCCCAAGCTTGCCACAACGAAAGCATGTTAACGGTCTGGAGGAGCCAGAAGGGGGCCCTCTCGCGTCGCCTCGTCGTTTGGAAAACGATTGCGTAGTAGGAGGGGGGGAGGGACCTGGCAGCCCTCTCTTTCCGCTTCCTTCTTTCTTCTGTGGCATAACGCAGACGGATTAAGTCAAGCTCGGCGTCTGCAGCATGCTCAAACCACGTGATTAAGCGTCTCGGCAGGTTACGATTGACACATTGTTGATAAATGTCTGCGTTCAACCCTTCAGCAAATCTGTCCAGAAGGGCGTCCTCCCCCCATCCTCTCATGTATTGTGAGAGACACTGAAATTCCTGGATGTATTGGGCGACAGGTCTATCGTCTTGGTCGAAGGTTAAAAACTTCAATTTGTTCCGCTTCTCAGTTAATGGGTCATCAAAACGTTGGCGGAAAGCCTCCATAAAACGGTTGAAATTCCCCAAGAGGGGAGAGCCAGACATGTGCAAAGCAGTCGACCATGTAGCCGCCTCACCATCCAAAGATAAAAGAATCATTCTGACCCTTAAAGTGTCAGATTCAAAGTCCCGGCCATAAATTTCCATGTAGTTAAACACCTGCATAAGAAAGGAGGGAAGGCTAGTAGAATCCCCCTTAAAACGTACAGGCAAGGGAGGGATTTTAGCCATTCGATGTCTTCGGGGGGGAGGCTGGGGGGGAGGTCCTCTTTGATCAGCGAAACCTCTAGCCGCAGGGGGAGACACGGGCCGAGGGGGGGGTGGGGGAGAATCCTGGCGTGGGTAACGTTGCCAGTTTCCCCAGTCTCTTGCCTCCTCCCCCCTTCTCTCTTCCAAAAATGTTTGACCCCAATAATCAGGTAATTCACTCCGCTGGGGTTTTCTCATCGGGCCCCGGTGCTGATAGCCTCTCCATTCTCCTTCATCGCCCCCTCTGCTTTCCCCACAGTACCTTTGGCTCCAATAGTCAGGGACTTCACTCGCCTGAAGTTTTCTCACAGCACCTGGCTCCAGCGAAGTTTGTGGAGGTGGTCTTTGGGTGAGCCCAGCATTCCAGCTTGTCTCTATCTCTCTTTGCCCCGCTGAAATTGACCAACGGGGTGGGGGGGAAGGTTCAGGCTGACTGGAAATTTGCAGTTGAAATAAATCTTCGTGCAAAGGTCGGTCAGACGGGCTGGGCTGGTGTAAAGAAAGGTCGGGAGGTCCTAGTTCACTGGAATCCCCTCCAGCTGCGCCCTCCTCCTCTCTGGTCGGAGAAGACATTCTTTCCCTTCTCGGTAGATGTAAATCTCCTGGAAAGGGATATATTCAGATCTTGCTTCTTGTCACGCCCCACTCCACTCCATAATTAGGAAAGAAGACTAAGAGACTCCATGGGTTGGAAATCCAAAGTACTTTTACTAATTATAAATGGTAAGCGAGCAGTAGTGAAGCAAGATCTGAATAATATGGCGCGAAAGCAATTGATATATAGGAAAACCCGTTCCCCCCCCTTAGGATCAAAGCTCCAGTCCAATCATAAGTCCTTCAAATGTCAGGTGTGAGATAACTTCAAAAAGACAGGCCGAAGATGGAATGTGTAGGCCGTTGATGCAGGCGGGAAACACGTACGCATGCGTAATCCCAACGACTGGTACATCCTAGAACATTCCTCCAGCACATCAATTAAATCCCTCCCACATACACGCCCCCCCCTCCCCGTTTCATGGCAGCTGAAGCAACAGCAAAGCAGAAGCTGACAGATATGCTCATAAGTTTCAGTTTCAGTTTAATAAAATTTGTATGCCGCCCACTCCCATTGGGACTCTGGGCGGCTCACAAGCAAGATAAAAGCATTTAAAAAATTTAAGAAAAGATACAATTATTAAAATTAATACACCATCCATTCAGTCAAGTGGGGCTGGATATCAATCAACAGCCCCAGGCCTGCCGGAACAGCCAGGTCTTGGTCGCTTTACGGAAGGCCGGGAGAGTGGTGAGGGTCCGGCTCTCTACGGGTAGATCGTTCCACAGGCCTGGTGCAGCTACAGAGAAGGCCCTCCCTCGGGGGGCCACCAGCCGGCATTGTCCGGTCGACGGCACCCGGAGGAGGCCCAACCTGTGCGATCTTATTGGTCGTTGGGAGGTGAATGGCAGGAGGCGGTCTCTCAGATAGCCAGGTCCTAAACCATGTAGGGCTTTAAAAGTAATGACTAGCACCTTGAAGCGCGTCCGGAGACCAATGGGGAGCCAGTGCAGCTTGCAGAGGATAGGTGTAACATGGGTGTATCTAGGTACACCCCATATCGCTCACGCGGCTGCATTCTGGACCAATTGTAGTCTTCGAACACTCTTCAGGGGCAGCCCCATGTAGAGCGCGTTACAGTAAGTAACAAGTGCTCACCTTGATGCATTCTGGACCAGTTGAATCTTCTAAATGATCTTTAAGGGCAGCTCTACCATAGATCATGTCACAATAATCCAGACAGGAGATAACCCAAGCATGAAAGACCGTGAGAAGGGCTTCCTGCTCTAGAAATGGGTGCAACTAAAGAAATGTCGCCTTTTTAGTTTGTGGACTTGACATAACATCTATCTCAATTGTTCCTTTCGGTAAACCATTGGAGAGAGAGAAAAAAAGCTATATTTAAAAAGGTAAAGGTTCCCCTGGCACATATGCGCTAGTTGTTCCTGACTCTAGGGGGCGGTGCTCACCTCCGTTTCAAAGCCGAAGAGCCAGCGCTGTCTGAAGACGTCTCCGTGGTCATGTGGCCGGCATGACTAAACGCCGAAGGCGCACGGAACGCTGTTAGCTTCCCACCAAAAGTGGTTCCTATTTTTCTACTTGCATTTTCTACGTGCTTTCGAACTGCTAGGTTGGCAGAAGCTGGGACAAGTCACGGGAGCTCACTCCATTATGCAGCACTAGGGATTCCATCCACTGAACTGCCGACCTTCTGATTGACAAGCTCAGAGTCTTAGCCACTGAGCCACCACATCTCTTGAGCTATATTTAAGTGCGCGTTTATAAGATGAAAACAATGGAACAGCATCACTTGTGATCCTGGAAGGTTTCTCCTCCCTTCTCCCCTCTGTGGAAAAAACCAACAAACAAATTCGGTCCTTAAATCTTATTGAGGTGGCTTGTATTATTTCAGACTCCGGACCCTACCTGTGACTCTTGCAGATAAAAGAAACTATTATTCTCAGTATCTTCACCGAGAACAAATAACAGCTATATTGGTGCACCGAGACGAATTGGTGCACTTCAGCCCTTTCGCGCATAAACCAAAGAAGCAGGATTTTCTTGGAGAGAGAGAGAGAGAGAGGGATGGAGGGAGGGACGGAGGGAGGGAGGTGATTCTTGCACAGAGTCAGAATATTTGTCTGTGTGCTAAAGACCAAAGGTTACCACCTCAATCTTTGTGTTTGGTTAAAATCCCTGAAATTGTGGTTTACGCTACCAGTAGTGGCATCTGAACATCTGACTCAATAATGTTGTTTGGAAAATACAAGCTAGATTAAAGCAGCACATGAGTATAGAATCAACCCTTGAAGTTATGGATTGCTAACCAATGTAACCCACCAAATTTAGGCCCCTTTTAAGTTCTCCTCGGCTCTGGGAAAGCTCCATTTGATGAAAACCACAGTTCTGCAGAATTTCTCCCTCAATTTTTTTATAGCAATAGCAGTAGACTTATATACCGCTTCATAGGGCTTTCAGCCCTCTCTAAGCGGTTTACAGAGAGTCAGCATATTGCCCCCAACAATCTGGGACCTCATTTTACCCACCTCGGAAGGATGGAAGGCTGAGTCAACCCTGAGCCCGTGAGATTTGAACCGCTGAACTGCTGATCTAGCAGTAGCCTGCAGTGCTGCATTTAACCACTGCGCCACCTCGGCTCTAAAGGCACAGATCTTATTCCGTTAGCAGTAAACTACTTACAGCAAAGGATGTAGCAGCTTTCATGCTTCCTTCCAGACATTTAAAGGCCAAGAGACTATTTTCCGCAAACGGGGAAGTTGACACATCCATCACATCCACAGAAGATAACAGTTTGGCGATTATGTTTAATACCACAAATGATTCACAAAGGACCTTTATATTAATGTGAGTTCTCTGGGGGCACTGGGGCTGTGTGAGATGTCATTACAGATTTAGATGGCGAAGAACGCCCTTGTAAAACGATCGATATTAGAAGTAACATCCTCGAGAAAAAGCCATCGTCAAAGCATAAACCAGCCAAGGAGGTCTCTAAGGTTTTTGGCAAGAGAAGTCCATGGACTCTTAGCAATAGTCATAGCAGTTAGATTTATATACCGCTTCATAGGGCTTTCAGCCCTCTCTAAGCGCTTTACAGAGTCAACATATTGGCCCCAACAACAATCCAGGTCCTCATTTTACCCACCTCGGAAGGATGGAAGGCTGAGTCAACCCTGAGCTGGTGAGATTTGAACAGCCGAACTGCAGACAGCTGAAGTAGCCTGCAGTGCTGCATTTAACCACTGCGCCACCTCGGCTCTTCACTCTTGGTCCCAATGGCCAGCTTGAGTTTTGAGTTTTGAGATCGGGGTTCCAAGGGCACCAAAGATTTAGGTCCCAGCTAACCTGCCTATCTACACAACTGAAACTCCAGGGAGTAATCTTTGCAAAAAAAGGATGGATGCCACAGGATCTATGAAGTCTGGGTCTTAGGATCTGGACCTGAAATGATGCTGACTTAGAATGATAATGATATTTTTTTTATTTTTTTTCCATACACACATACGTATTTTATGAACAGTACATTGACTGGGTCAATCCTTTCTTCATACCACCAACAATAATCATATGACTTCAAATCTTCCAACTTCTACAATATTAGTCTCTTTCCAAAATCCTTTCATCTTTTTTCCCCATAATTCTTTTGAACATAAATAAACTGTGGGATTCTTGGCATTCTACGAGCTTGCTTGATTGTTTTCCCCCTGGGCATAGAGTATTGATGATGTTACCTAGTTTGGTAATGAAATGTCTGCAAGAAAACAACCAGGCTCAGAGAATACCAAGGACCACACAGCTGCTTTCTCCTCCTCCTCCTCCTCCTCCTCCTCCTCCTCCTCCTCCTCCTCCTCCTCTCTGCAAACTTCACTCCCTTTTAGCACAGATGGTGTTACCTAGTTTGATAATGAAATGTCTGCAAGAAAACAACCAAACTCAGAGAATTCCTCCTCCTCCTCCTCCTCCGCCTCCTCCTCCTCCTCCTCCTCCTCTCTGCAAACCTCACTCCCTTTTAGCATGGATGATGTTGCCTAGTTGGGTAATGAAATGTTTGCAAGAAAACATCCAAGCTCAGAGAATACCAAGGACCACACAACATTAAGTATGCTAAGACAGAGAGAGCTATTCATAATAGCAAGAGCACTTAGATTTATATACCACTTCACGGTGCTTTACCAGCCCTCTCTAAGTGCTTTACAGAGTCAGCATCCTGCTCCCAAACAATTTGGGGGTCCTCATTTTACCCACCTCAGAAGGATGGAAGGCTGAGTCAACCTTGAGCTGGTGAGAATCGAACTGCTGAAGAGCAGTTGGCAGTCAGCAGAATTAGCTTGCAGTACCACATTCCAACCACTGCGCCACCATGAGGGAAGAGAGGGGGCTGTACCTGAATTAGAAAGTTTATGCTTGTCTGTCTACAATAATAGACTGTTACTTGTTATTTTTGGTTTGCTTTTCCTAAGCTCATAATATTTTGACCTAAGGATCGATTATTCTCCAATGATCAATATTCTCCAAAGCGCCTGAAGGCAAGGACAAGAAGTTACACCCCAGGACTATTTCCTGACAGTGAGAACAATTAATCAGTGGAACGACTTGCTTCCAGAAGTTTGAGGAATTCCAACCCTGGAGACTTTTAAGAAAAGATCGGACCACAACTTGTCTGAAATGGCAAGGGTCTCCTGTTTGAGCAGGGGGTTGGACTAGAAGACCTCCAAGGTCCCTTCCAATTCCCCCATTCTGCTTAATTTTAAAAAGTGGAAATATCGCAAGAGACAGAATATCTCTTGGACTTCGTCACTGCACAGATGATGAATTAGGCAGTTGGGATTGTTGTTGTTTTGGCTTTCTTGCTCGCAATTTTAGTATTATTGTGTGCCATCCAGAATGCATCAGTATTTCCAGATGCTTCTCAGCCAGAAGTTTGCTGCAGTTTGAACAAAACCCTGCCTGCATCAAAAGATCTCCTGGGCAGGATCTCGCTCGGGTTTCATTAAAAGTTGATGCTGTTTGTGGTTTGGGAAGCCTGCTTAGTACATTCCTGGGTCCCAACACAATTCTTGCTAACTGCAAACGAATGAATCCATTGCCTTGCCAGCTAAGCTCCCTTTCAGTTAACATTCAAGGAGTCCATCCTTTTGTTGACGAATCTGGTAGATTACTGTATTTTTCGGAGTATAAGATGCACCTTTTCCCTCAAAAAAGAGGGTGGAAATCTGGGTGCGCCTTATACACTGAATAGAGCATTTTTGGCCTCCCGAAACCCCATCCACCAAAATGGCCATGCGTTGCCTTTAGGAGGCTTCCAGAGTGCTCCTTGGGGCCTGGGAGGGCAGAAATGAATGAAAAAACAGGCCGTTTTTTGCTCAATTTTGCCCCCCAGCCCCCAGGAGCACTCTATAAGCCTCCTAATGGCTATGTGTACCATTTTTTTTGACAAAAAGCCGCCTGTTTTTCCAAAAAAACAGGCCATTTTTTGCTCATTTTTGGCTCCCCCACTCTACAAGCCTCTTAAAGGCTATGCATGCCCTTTTTTGACAGAAAATAGGCACGTTTTCGTGAAAAACGGGCTGTGTTTTGCTTGTTTTTGGCCCCCCCACCTACCAGGAGCACTCTACAAGCCTCCCAAAGGCTATTCATGCCCCTTTCTTGACGAAAACCGGGCCTCTTCAATTTACGTCTTCAAAATTTGGTGTATCTGATACTCCCAAAAATACAGTAGTCAAAACGGAGTGAGTTTTGACTCTACTGGAGATGAGAAATGTACTAAGCGGTATTCCTGCATTAGAATCCATGCCCAAATTGTGCCAGCAATCAGCTGGAAAAGCTTTCTACAGGCCACTGCGTCTCACTGGTGGAAATTACAAAAAGGCTCCCTCAAGAAGGCATTTTCAGCAGGCCGCCTCACGCTTGACAAACAAGCCAATAAGGATGGAATTTACAGCTACCACGAGAGGCTACAGTTCCAAAATTTTGCCCAAACTTTGTTGAAAACCTGCGGAGCATCTGTGGTTCAAGGATGGCAACTCTGGAGCGGATGGACCAAAAGTCTGTATCTAAGGTAGAATAGAATAGCAGAGTTGGAAAGGACCTTGGAGGTCTTCTAGTCCAACCCCCTGCTTAGGCAGGAAACCCTACACCACTTCAGACAAATAGTTGTCCAATCTCTTCTTTGAAACGTCCAGTGTTGGAGCATTTACGAGTTCTGGAGGCAAGCAGCTCTGGTGAATTGTTCTAGCTGTCAGGAAATCTCTCCTCAGTTCTAAGTTGCTTCTCTCCTTGATTAGTTTCCATCCATTTCTTCTTGTCCTACCCTCAGGTGCTTTGGAGAAAAAGCTTGACTCCCTCTTCTTTGTGGCAACCCCTGAGATATTGGAAGACTGCTATCATGTCTCCCCAGTCCTTCTTTTCATTAATCTAGACCTACCCAGTTCCTGCAACCGTTCCTCATATGTTTTAGCCTCCAGTCCCCTAATCCTCTTCGTTGCTCTTCTTTGCACTCTTTCTAGAGACTCCACATCTTTTTTACATTGTGGCGACCAAAACTGGAGGCAGGATTCCAAGTGTGGCCCTACTCTGGGTTTTTCATGTTTTTGTTGCAGAAATATTGTATTTCTCCAGTGAGATAGAAGGCAATTAACAGTCATCCTTATGTTCCGGCTCCATTTACAATGTTTATTCAGAAGTCCCATTCAGCCGAGCCCCTTGAGTATTCAAATAAAAATATTGTCCTTCCTGATTTGCCTTGTTTTATGGCTTCCTGTCCAACCCAACTAGTAAACGGGTGATGAATTCCTCCTTAATTAATTTGTTTATTTCCAGTAGATAATTTTTTTTATTACCACCATCTTTTCATTTTCTTTTCTTCCCTTTCCTTTGCTAGCAAAGTAAGCTGATTAATTAAAGACGATACATCTCTATTCCTTCAGCTACGCTGAACGGGGAGAAATGAAATTGGCAGAATCTATAAACTGGGAAGCTTTCAATTAAAAGCACAATAGGCCACCAGACATTAATTCACTAGCCTTTACTGTAAAAGAGTGTGTGTGTGTGTGTGGGAGGGGGGGGAAAATCACCCGGATATCAGGTTTAAAATTATTAGATTTCTAATGATCTAGGTGTCAGAGTGAACTGTAACAACATTGCCAAAATGGAGTTGTTAACCTAATCTTGCATAGCTCCTTCTATGGGAATCTTGTACTGCTAACTAGAGCATGCAAAACCTTTGCTAGACCAATCCTCGAATACAGCTCATCTGTCTGGAACCTGCACTGCGTATCGGACATTAATACAATTGAGCGAGTCCAGAGATATTTCACAAGAAGAGTCCTCCACTCCTCTGCTCGCAACAGAATCCCTTATGCCACCAGGCTTCAAATTTTGGGGTTAGACAACTTAGAACTATGTCGCCTTCGGTTTGACATTAAGCTTAGTACATAAAATTGTTTGCTACAATGTCCTACTTGTTAATGACTTCTTCAGCTTCAACCACAACAATACACGAGCATGCAATAGATACAAACTCAAGGTGAACACCTCCAAACACAATTGCAGAAACTATGACTTCAGCAACAGAGTGGTCAACGCCTGGAATGCTCTACCTGACTCTGCGGTTTCTTCCCCAAACCCCCAAAACTTTAACCTTAGACTGTCTACTGTCGACTTCCCCCTCCATTCCTAAGAAGTCCATAAAGGGGGCGTGCATAAGCGCACCAATGTGCCTACCATCCCTGTCCTAATGTCCCCATTTCATGTACTCATAAACATGTTCATAGCTAGATCTGTTATCTTATGCATGCTTGACAAATGATAAATAAAAAATAAATAAAACATGCCAGGGAGCAAAAGAAGATTGCAGTTGTGGGCAGTGACATCCTTTCCCACAAAGTGGGTAGGAAGCAGCCATCTCAGAGAAATCGATATGAGAGCAATCGCAGGGAAATGACTCCCAACTTATTTACTCTTATAAAGCGGTGGCTGCGGTGTCAATCTCTCTTAATTTGTGCAGTGACTTGCAGAAGAGGTCAGCCATCCTAACAGCCCGAGTTCTGCATTCTGCTTCGTGCTGAACAAGCATCACTCTGTACGGTGACTAACGAACGGTAGAAACGACATTAAGTCTCCAAGCAAATGGTAAGCAGTTTATTTGAATTTCTAAAAGTGCCATAACTTAGCTGTTCATTAGGGCCTTCTCTTATGCACAGCACATTGCAACGCATAGCGCATTATCCTTTCCCCAAGAGGGCACTGTCTGACTTCCTTGTTTTATAGGCTGTCCCATCAGCTGTGATTTATCTCATTTTACCCTCTTTTTGTGAATTTGGTTGGCTCGATTACTGTGAATGAGGGTCAGAGAGCACGTTTCCCAAGGAGAGTGAACTGTCTTCCTGAGATTCACCTGTGGGGTAGACTCTGAAATGAACCTGGCCTTGGCCGAAATATGGGGACGGAGGGGAGGAAGAAGGAGAAAGAGAAGAGGAGGAGGAGGAGGGGAAAGAGTAGGAGAAAAGGAGGAGGAGGAGTAGAGCCGAGGTGGTGCAGTGGTTAAATGCAGCACTGCAGGCTACTTCAGCTGACTGCAGTTCTGCAGTTCGGCTGTTCAAATCCCACCGGCTCAGGGTTGACTCAGCCTTCCATCCTTCCGAGGTGGGTGAAATGAGGACCCGGATTGTTGTAGGGGGCGATATGCTGACTCTGTAAACTGCTTAGAGAGGGCTGAAAGCCCTATGAAGTGGTATATAAGTCTAACTGCTATTGCTATTGCTAAAAGAGAAGAAGAAAAGGAGGAGGGGGGGAAAGAGAAAAGGAGGAGGAGGAGAGAGGGGGAGGATGGGGAAGGAGGGGAGGAGGAAGAGGAAGTAGTTAACTTACAACCATTTGTTGAGTGACCATTCAAAGTTATATGAATGACCCTGGAAAAAGTTACTTATGATAGGTCTTCACACAATTGTTGCAGCATCCTTAAAGTCAGGAGGAGGAGGAGGAGGAGGAGAGGGAGGAAGAAGGAGGAGGAGGAAGAGGAGGAGGAGGAAGAGGAGGAGACAAAGGAGAAGGAGAAGGAGAGGAGGAGGAAGGGGGAAGGAAACAGAAGAAGAGACTTCACAGGTAGTTCTCAATTTACAAACATTTTTTAGCAACCATTCAAAATTATAACAACATCCCAAAAAGATATTTATGATAGGTCCTTACACAACAATTACAGCATATCCAGCGTCAAAATTTGGGTTCTTAGCAACTGGCATGTATTTACAATGCCATTGTAAATACATGCCAGTTGCTGTAGTATCCCATGGACACATTTGAGACTTTCCCAGCCAGCTACTGCCAAACCAAGTTTATGGGGGAACCTACCTTTGCTTAAGCCACATTTGATTGTATGATTCACGTAACAACAGAGATTCACTTAACAATATAGCAAATAAAAAAAAATGGGCAGGACTCAGTTAGCCTTGCTTAGTAACTAAAATTCTGGTCCCAACTGTAGTCATAAGTTGAGGACTCCCTGCAGAGAAGGTCACTAACCCAGTCTTACTAAGAAACTGAGATCTATTCCAATTTTTCATTTTTTCCACTTACTAGAAAATTGCAGGCCATTTGAAAATATCATTTCTGCAGGCTGTCAATTTGGATGAAAAATGTTTGCTTTTCTGCAAGAAATATTGAAAAGGGACATTTCGCTCCGCGGGGGGGCTCTCTCTCTATATTTTAAATGACTAACATAAATGACATTTTATGGCAAAACAAAACAAAACAAAAATAACAGCCGACAGATTATTTTATTTATGACTTGGTTGGCCCAGCCTTCTCATTCATCTCTGCTAGGTGCTATTAAGAAATTAAATCTACGATTGCAATGAATAACAATAGAATTTAAGCTCCTTGCAGCACACATATTTTAATCATTATCATATATATGTATAATCGCCCTAAATTTTGCAATGCATCATGAGGAGCAAGGACTTTGAATAAAATAATTGCAACTATGCAGTGTAGTCAAATTTATTTCTGACTGCAGCCATTTCCTCTTCTTCTACTCTCTTGAGGACACGCTCAAATTTGGCTGTAAGAAACACTTTCTCCTTTCTTGTCTAAGGCTGGCAACTGACAATGAACATATTTTATTGTTTTCTTTGTATCTACTTGAATAGTTGTATTAGTTTTAGAATTTTGATGGAGTCAAATGACTAAATCAATAAAGAGTCCAACCTACCCTATCCAACTCTACACCTACTGAGTTTCCCCGAAAATAAGACAGGGTCTTATTTTCTTTTGACCCCTGAAATAAGCGCTTGGCCTTATTTTTGGGGAGGTCTTATTATTTTTGAGGTGCAGGAGGCCCCTTAACCTCGTCCCAGAGATCAGCTGATCCAGGAAGGGCTGGAAGTTCTGTCTCTGGCATCCTCTTACCTGCCAATCTTTTTGCCACTAAGAGAAGGGGCGTGGTAGCTAGGGTTTGTGGGAGTGGCCTCTGCGTGGTCGTTCGACGTGGATGGCAGGTGCATGAGGGGTGCATGGGGCATGTTCCCCACTTCCTCCCAGGAAATGGCAGGGACCGGTGCGCATGCGGGTAAATATTTTAGGGGAGGGCTTATTTTCAGAGGAGGGCTTATTTTAGTGCATGGGCTCAAAAGCCCGATTGGGCTTATTATCAGAGAGGTCTTATTTTGGGGAAAACAGGGTACTCTTCCCAATTCTACACCTACTCTACTCTACTCTACTCTACTCTACTCTACTCTACTCTACTCTACTCCACTCCACTCCACTCCACTCCACTCCACTCCACTCCACTCCACTCCACTCTACTCCACTCCACTCTCCACTCTAAATATTTTAAAAGTAAATAAATCTCATGGTTGAAGGCCCTACCCATGGCTTTTTAACTTTAGTTCTTTTATTCCTGTTTTAACTGCCTCTTATTGCAATACACTGTTTATACTGCCTTTTCGTTTGAATTGTACACCAGAGTGGCTGCGAGTGAGATGGGCGATCTCCAAATCTGATATATAAATAAAATACAAAAATAAAATAGTTTCTATGAATTGCCACCAGAACAATAAAAAAAAATCTGACATCTACTTATTTATTAATTGTGCTTGTGGGATAATTTTAATTCCCAATATGTCCAGAGTTTTAAATGCACCAGTTCCACTTATTTCCAAAATCCACTTATACTTTGAGTACCACTATACAGCATCTCAAAAGGGATGTGGTGGCTAAGATGCTGGGCTTGTTGACCAGAAGGTCGGCAGGTCAGTGGTTCGAATCCCTAGTGCCATGTAATGGGGTGAGCTCTCATTACTTGTCCCAGCTTCTGCCCACCTAGCAGTTCAAAAGCATGTAAAAATGGAAGTAGAAAAATAGGAACCACTTTGGTGGGAAGGGAACAGTGTTCTGTGCTCCTTCGGTGTTTAGTCATGCCGGCCACATGATCATGGAGACATCTTTGGACAGTGCTGGCTCTTTGGCTTTGAAACGGAGATGAGCACCGCGCCCTAGAGTCGGGAACGACTAGCACACATATGTGGGGGGAACCTTTACCTTTACTTATACAGTATCTCAGCTTTTGAAACCTATCGCTTCATCGCTATTTAAAAGCATTTTGCAAAAAAGCCACCAGTCTACTTACTATCAGAAATATTTCTAACAGCTTCGGTTTCATGTTTCTAAGTATGATGCCTAACACACTTCTAAATGTTTACACACATTTACTCTGTGTTTCACTTTCCCGTACAGATTTGGGGAGTGTGAAATGAGACTCATTTGCATGCAGAAATCTACCCTTTTCATATTTTTGTAGCGCCATTTGCAACTCAAACAATTACTGCATTTTTCAGAGTATAAGATGCACCTTTTTCCCTCAAAAAAAGAGGGTGAAAATGTGGGTGCATCTTATACACTGAATACAGCATTTTTGGCCTCCCAAAACCCCGCCCCCCCTTCACAAAAAATGGACGTGTAGAGGGTTTGGGAGGCCTGCAGAGTGCAAAATCTTTTTTTAAAAAAATTACCTCTTCAAAATCTAGCTGCGTCTTATACTCCAGTGCGTCTTATAGTCTGAAAAATATGATATATACAACAGCACTTACTTATTAGGAGAAAGTGTGGACAAAAACATTAGTAATTGGGAAAGGTGCAAAATTCATGGGAAGTCCTAAGGAGGGGGGAGAAGTGCATGTGTTAGAGAAGCACATATAGAAGGACAGCATTAGACATGTGCAAATCTCCATGCCACAAAGGGTGTTGAGCTGGTGTTGACTGCGAGCCATTTTGCCCCCTAAACAGCCAGGACTAGAAAATGCAATTTTCTAGAGGAAATAACCAAACAACAAGTAGAGTTAAAACCAGAGTTATTTTTGCTAGACGCACTAAAAAAAGGAAATTATAATTTTTAAAAAAACCCAGTGCACAATGCTACACATAATAACAGCGACCAGTGACTGTTTACTCGCAAAATTGGAAAAATGAAAGCATGCCTCTTGATGGAATGGCGATAAAGAAAGTGTTAGACTGTGCCGAGATGAATAGGCTGACAATGGAAATAAAAGAGAGTGGAGAAAGGGAATATTATTTGATTTGGAATATAAGGTACAACTGGTTAGATAATAGAAGCAAAGATTAAGGAATCATGAAAGAATGATGAAAGAATATGTAATGTTAAAGTATGATAAGATGTGACAAAAGTGTAATATACATATATCTATATAACTATAACAACCGCACCGTATGTAGATCAGTATATATGTTGCTAACGTCCAATTAGCAGTTATAAAGGACTATGTACATTTATAAAAAGGGAAGAAAAACAAAAAAACAACCTGTATGTATATATGAAGCAGTGGTAAAATCATTTTTTTTTTGCCACCGGTTCTATGTGTGTGGCTTGATTGGGTGGTCCAGGGGTGGGTTCCTGCCAGTTCTAAGCTCTTCTATAGAAGAGGTTCCACAAATCTACAGTGCCGTTTAGAACCGGTTCCAGCTCCCTCCCCCCCACCCATTCCCACATCATCAAGATGAAGAGCGAGAGGAGGAATTCTGGGAGTTGAAGTCCACAAGTCTTAAAGCTGTCAAGTTTGAACACCCCTGGGGTTTTTTTTCCCCTAAAGGGTTAGGCGTGCAACGGTCTTGTCACTTGACAGCTTTAAGACTTGCACACTTCAATGCCAGAGTTCCTGAGCCAACATTTTGGTTGGTAAGCAAGAGCATTATTAAGTGAGTTTCACCACATTTTACAAGTTGGCCACGCCGAGGTGGCGCAGTGGTTAAATGCAGCACTGCAGGCTACTTCAGCTGACTGCAGTTCTGCAGTTCGGCTGTTCAAATCTCACCAGCTCAGGGCTGACTCAGCCTTCCATCCTTCCGAGGTGGGTAAAATGAGGACCCAGATTGTTGTTGGGGGCGATATGCATTTCACCCCTGCCACAGCTGCTTTGCAGAATAGGTTGACCTCCCTCTTCTTTCTAGCAGATCCGTCCTGTTAATTGACTCTTGCAAGTCCACCTGTGTGTCCTTCCCCTCCTTCTCCCAGCCCAGGACAGAAGGCACCCTGAGCTTCTCCCTAATATCACCCCTTTTCACAGGTCTTGAATGCTTCTTCCTCTTTCGTTTTCTTAACAGCTCCTGCGTATTTTCCCCAAGGCCAACTCCACCGTTCTCTACAACTGGCAACTCAAGAGAAGCTCAGCTTGAAGGAGCCTAAAACTTTGCTCAGGGCACTGAAGTGCCTCCAGCAATTTCAACTCCCCGTCCTTATCCCTACATTTATAAAAACACACGTTGCATCTATTTCCCGTATATATATATATATTCTGAGGTTTTCGCAGGTGTTAGTATGTAGGTCTCTAGTTATTCGGGTTTTCGCCCATGTAAAATTGGAGAAATTTGCTCCTGGAAGCACCAAGCCTGAAGATGACGAATGAGACTTCGTCGAAACATCGCCAAGACATCTCCAATTTTATGCGGGCGAAAATCCGAATAACTAGAGACCTACATATATATATATATATGCATTATATATATGTAAAGCAGATCGGCAGGCTGATGGCATGGAAACCTATCCAGCGCTACTGCATTGATAATTATCAGAGCCATCACAAATGGAATCAAAGCTTTATTGTGGCGAACAGCCAGATGCAGGTACTATTCAGAAAGAATCTTACCTAGGGGGGAAAGGAAAGCGGATAAAGGAAGTGAGCAATTGAGACGAATTTTTTTTAAAAAAAAAAGGCTGAAAAAGTTAAAAAAAAAACTTTTTTAGAGCTGCAGTCCCAGACACTATTTTAAGTATGTGAGGCAGAGAGAATTCCCAGAAATGCTTTAACTGTGAAGCACAAAGCTTTATTGTTCAGCACAAAGTCTAATAGACTACTAAAATACTATTATATTAAAACGCTTCGGTAATTGAAATGGGTTGATCCAATGCAGAAGGGTAGGCTGAAATAATAAAACGCTGCCTGGAATACTTTTGAGTGTTAAAGGGCTACCTCGCTATTTGGAAAGTTTAAATTTATCAGACTTGAACATTCTGATTCTACAAAAAAACCACCCTACTTGGAACAGCTTATATCCTCCGACGTTACCTTAACAGTTCCTAGGTCCTTGGTTAGGACTCGAGCTGTTGAGCTACCAACCAGCCCCAAAGGCTGTGAATCTCTCCAAAGATTAACATCATCATCATCATCACCACCACCACCACCACCACCACCATCAGTCAAATGCAAAAAGCCGCACTGCTTGGATCCGCATGTATATTACGAAAATACGTTATGACGTCCTAGGCTCCTGGGTGGGGCCCGACTAGTAATCAACGCCAAATCCGGTGAAACAACTGGCCACTGTGATACAATTCTGTTGTTACGATAATAATAATAATAATAATAATAATAATGATGATGATGATGATGATGATGAAAATGCTATCAAAAATGAGAAGATGAAGATCTTGTGGGACTTTCGAATACAAACGGATCATCATTTGGAACACAACACGCCAGATATCACAGTTGTTGAAAACTGAAACGTACAATGTATTGATATGGCAGTACCAGGAGACGCCAGAAGTCGAATAAAAAGAACTGGAAAAGAAAATCACAAAATATTGCAACCTGGCCATCGAAACTACCCGATTTTGGATGAAACATGTAACAGTGATACCCATTGTCATCGGGGCACTTGGTACCATGTCCAAGAATTTTATAAAACACATCAACAAATTACAGCTTCCTGCAATAACCCCAGCGGATCTGCAAAAAACTGTGCTACTCGAAGTATTATATATTTTAAGAAAATACTTGGTTGATACCTAGGATGCTGGCAGCAACCTGTATCAATCATTAGGCCCCCATTCCTAAGAGGTCCATAAAGGGGGCATATATAAACGCAACAGTGTGCCTACCATCCCTGTCCTACTGTCCTCCTTTATTTGTATTCATTTCTTTCCTTCATGCCCATGTTTATATTAATACCTGTTGTACATGTTTGGCAAACTAATAAAATACAAAAAAATACCCCCCAAATCCATCATTACTTATTGCAAAATAAATTAGTTCCTTGGATGATTCATGTGTCCGTGCCCAAATGGGGACCCCGAAGCAAAATAAATTAAAAGGAACGCTCAAAATACGATGCCACCGAAGTTTATTGTCCAGCCAATCAGGAAATAAAATATTCCTTTCTTCTTGTCCCCAAACTGAAAACTAACTTTGTGTGTTCCACTTGAAGTCTTTTATTTCATTCTAATTAGCACCACATGTGATTTGCTGCTTCTTCCCTTCCCCCTATATACTTACTTTGACAAAAGCCCTATGAAGTACAGAAATGTTTGCAATTAACCTGGAACTGTGGCAGGCGGCATTAATTGCTTCCTCCTAATTTTCATTTGTTTGATGGTATTTTTTTCAAGGGGAAAAAAACCCCTCTTCTCATCTCTTTTTTCCACCCTGATTGGGACCCAACCTAGGACTAGGAGTGAAATCGTCCCGGTTTGGTGTGGTTCGGCCCGGTTTATAACTGAGCCGCGCGATTATCGGAAGCTATTTTGTTAAATTAATAAACAACTACAAAACCGGAAAATAATTAAAAGATAGAAATACGAGATAGACTGTAGCAAATAAATATTATACAAAATGACTCAAATGTAGTAAAGGCTGTTATACATAGAATATATAGAATATTATATATAGAACGAAAAAAATGTATGAAATAAAATAAATGCGCGCACACACACACACACACACAGCCCAGGTTCCCATATTTGGGCATACCAGGGGTTGTGACACTAATACATACCTATTTCCCTGGCTCAGCTGATAAAGGAGGAGAACCTTGTGGCTTAGTGGTTAACACATCTACCTAATATAGCAATAGCAATAGCAGTTAGACTTATATACCGCTTCATAGGGCTTTCAGCCCTCTCTAAGCGGTTTACAAAGTCAGCATATCGCCCCCAACAACAATCCGGGTCCTCATTTCACCCACCTCGGAAGGATGGAAGGCTGAGTCAACCTTGAGCCGGTGAGATTTGAACAGCCGAACTGCAGAACTGCAGTCAGCTGAAGTAGCCTGCAGTGCTGCATTTAACCACTGCGCCACCTCGGCTCTTGATACATATTAATATGTAATACAGCCCAGGTTCAAATCCCAGTAAGGGTATGGCTAGCTGATGAGAGCTAAATAGCTTGAAATAGATCTATACTAGTTTCCCTTTATTTATTTATCAGCACAAATACAACATACATATATATATATATATATATATATATATATATATATATATATATATATATATATATACATATACATATACATATACATACACATACACATACACATACACATACACATACACATACACATACACATACACATACACATACATACATACATACATACATACATACATACATACATACATATATATATATATATATATATATATATATATATATGCTGGCTGGGGAATTCTGGGAGTTGAAGTCCGGACATCTTCAAGTTGCCAAGGTTGAGAAACACTGGACTAGTCTAAATAATTGCGGAGAGTCAAAAACCGACTCGAAGGCACGCAGGCACAAACACATAACAATACAACACTGAGACTACAGCAGAATGTTGTGGGTTTTTTTTTTTTAATACCCGTTGCGAGAAATGCAATTGAGAGATCAGAACAGCATTCCAGCCCTGCCTGCAGGCTCCCGGTAGACTTCCGTTTAGAAAAGAGACAGTTGGCTGAGATACGGTTTGGGCTTCATCCAGTCTGGCTGCTTCTCTGTTTGACTGCCACCTCGAGAATATTTGGGCAATCACAGTCGGCAGATCTGCTTCTGAAGCCTGCCGGAGGGCTGGTGGCCGTGATGAGCCTTGTTCTTCCATCGCTTTTATTAAACCGTGGCCTCGTCTTCCTGACATGCAGAATCCTTGAACCAATTTTGCCCGGAGGTCATTGCGATGGAGGCGATGGTGATGGGAAGCCCACCGAGTCCATTTCCCAAGCAACATTGGATCAAAAAAGCCCCTTCCCTTCCTTCCCCCTCCTTCCTCTGTCTTCCCTTCCTTTTCTTCCCTTCCCTTTCCTTCCCCTCTTTCCTTCCCCTTTCTTCTCTTCCCTTCCCTCTCCTTCCCCTATCTTCCCTTTCTTCTCTCCCCTCCCCTTTCCTTCCCCTTTCTTCTTTCTTTCCTTCCCTCTTCTTCCCCTATCTTCCCTCCCCTCCTCTTTCCTTCCCCTCTTTCCTTTCCCTTTCTTCTCTTTCTTCCCTTCCCTCTCCTTCCCCTATTTTCCCCTTCTTCCCTTCCCTTCCCCTGTCTTCCCTTCCCCTACCTTCCCTTCCCTCCCCTTCCTTTACTTCCCTCTCCTTCCCCTATTTTCCCCTTCTTCCCTTCTCTTCCCATCTTCCCTTCCCCTACCTTCCCTCCCCTCCCCTCCCATTTCCTTCTCCTGTCTTCCCTTTCCTTCCATTTCTTCCCTCTCCTTTCCCTATCTTCCCTTTCTTTCCTCCCCTCCTCTTTCCTTCCCCTCTTTCCTTTCCCTTTCTTCTCTTTCTTCCCTTCCCTCTCCTTCCCCTATTTTTCCCTTCTTCTCTTCCCTTCCCCTGCCTTCCCTTCCCCTACCTTCCCTCCCCTCCCCTCCCATTTCCTTCCCCTGTCTTCCCTTCCCTCTCCTTCCATTTCTTCCCTCTCCTTCCCCTATCTTCCCCTTCTTCCCTTCCCGTCTTTCATTCCCTTATCTTCCCTTTCTTCCCTCTCCTTCCCCTGGCTTCCTTTCCATTTTTTCCCTCTCCTTCCCCTATCTTCCCCTTCTTCCCTTCCCTTGCCCTGTCTTCTCTTCCCCTATCTTCCCTTTCTTTCTCTTCCTTTTCTTCCCTTCCATTTATCCCCTTTCCTCCCTCCCCTTCCCCTCTTTCCCTTCCCTTTCTTCCCTTCCCTTCATCATACACCCATTTGCAGTCCTTCCTCTTTACAGCCTTGAAGAATGGTTTAAAATCTGTTCGTGTTTATAAACATTTAAGCAGACAGCCCGAGGCTCCAGCAAACAATCCAACAACCAATAGCAGCAACAGAACACTAAAAAAACCAGCTGGATGTTTATAGCCTTTTATGAGAGACATTTTCGAAAAAAGCTGGGTTCGTGGTGGATGTTGCCTGAGAGCACAGAGGGAACCATGCTCAGTGGCCCAATTAGCATGATGTGCATAACTTGACATTGGGAGAGAGCAGTGAAGCTGTTATGGGAACTCTCCAAACTGTTAGGGTTAGCAGTTAGCAATAGCAGTTAGACTTATATACCGCTTCATAGGGCTTTCAGCCCTCTCTAAGCGGTTTACAGAGTCAGCATATCGCCCCCACAGTCTGGGTCCTCATTTTACCCACCTCAGAAGGATGGAAGGCTGAGTCAACCTTGAGCCGGTGAGATTAGAACTGCTGAACTGCAGATAACAGTCAGCTGAATTGGCCTGCAGTACTGCACTCTAACCACTGCGCCACCTCGGCTCTTCTGGGTTAGCCAGCAAAAACCTTGGGTTGGTTTTGTGGCTAAAATAGCCCTCCCAATCAACAAATGCCTTCGGTGTTACATAACCTACATACCAAGGACTCAATTAATTCTTGCATCTGAGATTGAGATGCAATCCCCGAGAGACCTGTAAAACTGGGCGCCTCTAGCAACTCACTTTTCCATTCCTAGCCCTTATCATCTCAATGCTACGGCATCATTGTACCTTCCCTGAATGTCTCCAGAAGTAGGGAGGAAAATCCTCCCAGAATCCTAGAAGGGAATCTGAGAAAGGTCATTCAGGATGTGGACAGGACCTGACATCATCCAACACAATCCAACACAATCCAGAGGCTAAGAAACACCTTGATGGTCCACGGTCCATCTGATCTAGATCTCTCGGGAAGCCTTGGAAGACCGTGGCTTCTCGAGAGCATGAAGCAAACTCTTTGTCCCAACAAAAAACCCTTTTATTAATTTCCTGTAAATTCTGCCCATTCACATCCAGCAAAGTCTTTCAAGGGAGGATTTCCAGTCACAAACCTTATCTGGTTGGAGAGCTGACAGGCCAATATCTGCAGAACTTGGCAAGGAACTTCGAAGAGTCACCAACCAATTAAGCAAACTAATTGTCTCCTGCAAACTCCACTCCCCTTTTGCTCCTCTTTTATTTCCTCTGGGAGGGGCTATTCACTGTCCACCTATGGCCTTACTCCCTCGACCCCTATTCTTTAGCTGCTCCCTTTGTCTGGCAACTCTGTGCATGCGCACACTGGGAACAGGCTCCAGCTGTTCATCTGCCTCATTGATGTCTGACTCTGAAGACATCTGATAACTGTCAGAAGGCCCTGGCCCCCTCTCTGCTTCCAACACAGAGTCCTCACCAGAGCCTTCCCCAGCCTCCAGGACTGGCCCATGTTCCTCCCCAACCACTGTCCGAATCTGCTGCCAGCTATGCTGGCTGCTGGAGTGCCACAACACTAGCCTCCAGCTGCTTATTATACTCAACCAGATGTTTAAAGACAAGGAGCGTCCCCATTCCAACAAAGTATACTATAGGTAGTGTCTGGGTTAAGAACATCTGAATTATGGACAACTCATATTTTTGAATGGGCTGCCAAGTCCTAAAAATGGCAGACGGGGTTCTCCTTCCTTGAGCCAAGAAACCGCCGAAGCCAAGCAATGCTTGGATGAACCTCCGAAGCCACACATTTTGAGTACACAGCCTGTTTCCAGCACGTTTCAGCATTTCCTGAAAGCATTGCGTGGCTCAAGGAAGGATGACACCATCTGCCATTTTTAGCACACACAGTCCATTTGTAAGCATGAATTCCAACTGACATACTGCATTTTTCGGAGTATAAGACGCACCTAGCTTTTGGGGAGGAAAACAAATCTGCTTCTGCCTCCCAGCAATTTGCCTCCTTGCAGCAAATAGCAAACAGTACAGACGATATGCAATGTTTGTGGTGTTACATTTCACACTATACTTGTACAGATGCAAATTGATGTGGCTTTCTGGAAGTATACGTTATTCTCTGCTATCTAAAATAAGATTACAATAGCACCGGGCCTCTTCAGATCAAGCATTTATTTTTTTAAAAAGCATCATTTTGTTAAGTTGTCTAGAACAATAATAAAGCAGTCTTTAAAAATAAGTCTAATAATTTGAACATTCTAAAGGCATTTATAGTTATTGACATACCTCCTTGCTGCAAACAGCAAACAGCCTGTTTCAATTTAGCCTGATTAGAAGGGGAAAAATTCTGCCTCTGCCTCCCAGCAATTTGCCTCCTTGCAGCAAACAGAGTGTTTCAGTTTCAATTTCAGTTAGCACGGGCCTCCCGATGATTAGCTGTTTCAGGCTGCAGGGATCGCCATAGCCTATTGCTGCCTCCACAAGCCACATTTTCCTGTTTGCTGCAAGGAGGCAGAGGCCAAAGGGTGGGAGACAGTGGGGCTACATTCAGTGTATAAGATGCACCCAAAATTTCACCCTCTTTTAGGAGGGGGGAAAAGGTGCCTCTTATACTCTGAAAAATGCTGTACACAGTTGAGTTAGAGGCACAGTTAGGAAAGAAACTCATTCGTAATTCAGGGACTTTCTTTGCACCTCCTGACAGCCCCTTTATCAAGTTTCAAAGAAGTTCATGATGTCATGATCACAAGGTGACACTGTGAAACATTTGCACTGAAGGTTTTGGCCAACAGGAGTCAGGAAGGGGAAGAAGCTACAGGTCTGGAACTCAAGCCAAGATAGCAAGATCTTCTGACATTTTCTAAAGAGCTAAAGGAAGGATGTCACAGGAGAATGAAGCCAGGCACGCGGTAACTATTATTAGTTCGAACAAATGCTACCCTGTAATTTCTCATTTAGCCTTTTTGGAAAGTCCTCTCTCAGGGGTGAGAAAGAATCTGTGCAATCAGCTCCATTCAACGAAGTATTGTTCTCTCACCTTTGAGAGCCGGAGTGCAAAATGCACCATGCGTGTCTCTCCTGCCTCACTTGTGATGGTTACAGTGTCTTTGGATTTCTGTATTCCCATCCTTCCTACAAATCCTGCATATTTGCGTCCCTTTGAATAAGGTGACGCTAAATGATCCAGTGGTGAGATTCAATTTTTTTAAACTAACGGTTCTGTGGGCGTGGCTTTGTGGGCATGGCAGGGGAAGGATACTGCGAAATCCACATTTCCTCCCCACCTCCTAACCTGCTTTCCAACTCCATTCTCCTGTTCAGGGCAACAAAAGAAGATCAGCTGGGAGGCAGCCAGGGAGGGGCCAGCCTATTTGCCAGTTCTCTGAACTACTCAAATGTCCGCTACCAGTTCTCCAGAACCTGTCAGAAATGGCTGAATCCCACCTCTGAGATGATCCAAAAGCTGAAGAATTCCATCCTCAACATTTTTCCCAACCACACCCATGCCCACCCAGCAACTGGACAGAGAACCTGTTGCTGAAATTTTTGAAGCCCACTCCTGAACAGATCGTAAAGTAAACAAGAAGTGACATGCTTACCAACTGATTTCTTCCTGTGCAGATGGAAGATGTCGCATTTTAATGCTTCCCATATCAAAATTAAATCCATAGATATGGAACACCTGACCATCTAAAAACGGCTTCCCCAACCTCTGTATTCTCAAGTCAGGTCAGTCAATAATTACCAGGCAGAGAGTAATGATGGGAGTTACAGTCTAACACAATGTTTCTCAGAAGCTTGGAGACAGGTGGACTTCAACTCCTAGAATTATTAGGGAGAAGTCTAGGAAGTTGGGGAATTCTGGAAGTTTGAAGACCACACATCCTTGGGTTGCTGAAGTTAAGAAGCACTGGTCTAATGTATCTAGAGAGCACTAAGTGGAGAAAGATGGATAGAGGAGAAGAGTGATTTAGAGATGTCTGTCCCTACCATAACAATTCGGTGAACAATTACATCCCAAGGGATGTTTTTAAATAAGAGAATGAAACTACTTCATGAAACAAGGCAACGTGTAATTCTGGTAGACATCTAAAAACATTAGGAAGCTCAAATGCCCAAGGAGCTGCTGATATAATTCTACAGAGGAATTATTGAGTCTGTCATCTGCACCTCCATAACTGTCTGGTTTGGTTCTGCAACCCAACAAGACAGACACAGACTTCAGAGGATAATCAGAACTGCAGAAAAAAACAAATTACTACCTTCCGTTGAGGACCTGCACACTGCACCAGTCAAAAAGAGGGCTGTGAAAATATCTACAGACCCTTCACATCCTGGACATCAATTGTTTCAACTCCTACCCTCAAAATGATGCTATAGAGCACTGCATACCAAGACAACTAAACACAGGAACAGTTTTTTCCCCCATGCCATCACTCTGCTAAACAAATAATTCCCTCAACACTGTCAAACTACTCACTAAGTGTGCATTACTATTACTATTAATCTTCTCATTGTACCTATCGCCCACCTCCTCCCACTTATGACTGTATGACTGTAACTTTGTCGCTTGTATCCTTACAATTTATATTGTTTCCCAGTATCATTTGACTGCTGATTTGTACCTTATATGACTATCATTAAGTGTTGTACCTTATGATTCGTGACAAACGCATCTTGTCTTTTTGTGTACACTGAGAGCATCTGCACAAAAGACAAATTCCTTGTGTGTCCAATCACACTTGGCCAATAAAGAATTCTATTCTATTCTATTCCATTCCATTCCACTCCACTCCACTCCCTTTCTCTTTCTCTTTCTCTTTCTATTCTATTCCACTCCATTCTGTATACACCAAAGACAAATTCCTTGTGTGTCCAATCACACTTGGCCAATAAAGAATTCTATTCTATTCTATTCTATTCTATTCTATTCTATTCTACTCTACTCTACTCTATTTTAGCTTTGCTACGCTATGCTACTCTACTCTACTCTACTCTACTCTACTCTACTCTACTCTACTCTACTGTATTCTAAGATAGCCCTTAAGTCTTTAGCATTGGCTGGCTTACTCACCCGAGCGATCAGTTCTCCAACCATGCCCGTCCACGTTCCGTTCGCCTCAGGGACTCCATACACTCCATCTCCCACCAGGTGGATCTTGTAGTTGAAGCGCAAAATGTCAGCGAGCTCCTTGAGCATGTCCACGCAGAAGCCTTCGTAGCGGTCATTCCCGTCCAGCTCTTGATGGTTGCCCTTGAGCATTAAGTAAGGGTTTTCCTGCATTGAAACTGGGCAGCTGTCATTCTCATCTTAGCCACGGAGTTGCAACAGCACTAGATTCAGCACAAATCGGAAAGCAGGGGCGGGTGATAGGAGGGACTCATCGGGAATGTTTGGGAAGGGGGAACAAATGTCGGGGAATAGATTTACACCGGGCTTTCAAGTTATCTGGGGGATGCAGTAACTGCTAGCTAGATCCAAATGAGCAGATGTTCCTAGGTTTGGCAGACGGACAATGATCTCATTCCATGCAAGCAACAGTCTTGTCAGAAAAGTGGGAGTCTGTGGGCCATATATGTCACCTGGCATATGGGAGACAATATGTAGGGTGCAATACAGAGGTGGGTTCCTACCAGTTCGCACCTATTCGGTAGAACCAGTTCGTCAAATCTACCAAACCGGTTAGAAGAGGTTCCATCAGTGGACCCAGAAAGCAGGCCACACCTACAGAGGCCACACCCACCACTGGTCCTTGGATATGATTGTTCTACACTATCATGCTCATATTTATAAAGCTCAGTGCCTCTGTGAAAGGTAAGGATGACTACTGCGTTTGTGGTGCAATCAGAACATTGCGTGTGTTGAAGTTGTTTTAACGCAAACCAAAGATGCCTTTTAAAAAACAAGTTTACATCATATTCTTATGCATGCCAGTGCTGTGTGTGAAATAATTTAAGGTGGTTCTGACAAGTCGGCATCTTCATATCCGGTCACATGGGTGGCAAGCCACTCCCACAAAGGAGGCCACACCCACAGAGTAGGTTTGAACAATTTTTGAAACCCACCACTGGTGCAATTGGAACCTAGGATAAGATGCACAGCTACAGCAAGAAGGTGGTACAGTTGCTAGCAGCGTTCAATATGGAGAGAAGGATATTTGACTAAAACTCTACATATCAGGGGTGGGATTCTACCAGTTTGGACCTGTTCAGGTGAACCAATAGCTCTGACGATCCGCTGGGAGCGAACCGGTTCACCCTGATGATCAGATGGGCCCACCTGCCCGCCCGCGCTATTTTCCTATCATTACCATCTCAGCTGATTCACATGGCAGAGTGGATTGCCGTGCGAATCAGCTGTGTTACTCCTCTGAAGATACCCTGAGCAACCAGTTCAGTGATCACGCGATTTGTGTGTGTGCGCAGCTTGAAGAATTCTTCACTTCAGGGTATCTTCAGAGGAGTAACACAGCTGTTTCGCACGGCAATCCACTCTGCCGTGTGAATCAGCTGAGATGGTAAAGGTAGGAAAATAGCACGGGCGGGCAGGTGGGCCCATCTGGGTTCACCGACAAAAGGGCGAATGACAAAAGTGCGCCCGACTAAACCGCGATGGTAAAACCACGAGTTCTAAAGCGTGCCGACCAATGAGCGCTGAAGCGCGCCAACAACAGCGCGCCAAAAGAAGCGCACTGTAAACCTAACCCTAACCCTAACCCTAACCCTAACCCTAACCCTAACCCTAACCCTAATCCTAACCCTAAACCTAACCCTTACCTTAACTTAAATTGCACTTCTGTCGGCGCGCTGTTGTCGGCGCGTTGATGACGTATTAAGTGATAGCACGTTGAACACTTTCCCCCAAACGGGTGTTCTCCAGATGTGCTAGGAGTACAGCTTTTGGTGTTCCCGGTTCGCATTCTGGTTCTTGCCATCCTAACTGGTCTATGAGGCCACAAGTTGGAGAAAAAGCTGGTGCAAAGGACAATAAGAGGCCACATTCTCAATTGCTCGAGAAGAAAAGGGGTCCTTTTAACCCTCCATGCTTACCAGGATGGTGGTGACAAGAAGCGTGGTGTTGAAGAGGCTCTCTGACACGTTGGTTGAGAAGATTTGGCTATCCATCGAAAGGCCCTTCGTAACATGCCAATGGCCGATCTACAAAGAGGAAGAGAAGAAAGGCGACTTATCAGAATAGATCTGCTTCTGTCATAGGGCCATATGCCATTCTGCAAATCACAGCGCTCAATGCTTCATTGGCTTTACAATGTATTCAGTGGTGGGATTCAAATAATTTAACAACCGGTTCTCGATGTCAGCCTCTGCTTCGCTTACTTGCTATCGGCTGCCATAGAAACGGGGAAGGTGGGGGCATGGTATTTGGGATGGGAATAAATGGTACAGGAGGTGATATGGAAAAGGGAGTTTTCTTCTCACCATCTTCTGCGCATGGTGGTGGCCGGTGCTTGGACCTGGTCAAGGTCAACCGTTCTGCATACCAAGATGATGATGCCTTTTGGAGATGCACCCCACATGACACCTAAGGGAGTTGCAGATTGGACACTTGGGTGGGGTCATTGGAGGGAGGAGGGTAGGTTATCATTTGATATGTACTTGTTTGCACCTTTCTGGCTCAGATCTTGCTTTACTTTCATTGCTATCTTTTCATAACCAGTAAACGTATTTTAATTCCATGAACAATGGAGTTTGGAGTTTTATTTCTTGGTTATTGATGGAGGCACGCCTGACATTCTGCCCTAATGACCAACTGGGTAGGTGGGGCTCTGTGGTCATGTGACTTGGTGGGCGTGGCCAACTCAACGTCACTCAGGTTGATGGGCGCTTCGCCTTAGTTGTTACAATGTGATAAGGGTTAACCTGAGAGGCAGTTTCTATAATCAGGGCAATAAAGATGAGGCTAGAAACAACACCAGAATGTTTCCTTCCTGCTTTCTTTACAGGATTAGACCTGTAAAGTGGGGAAAAAACAAAAGGAAATTTCTTCCAACAACCGGTTCTCCGAACTGGTTAGAAAGTTAACAACTGGTTCTCCTGAATAGGTGCGAACTGGCTGAATCCCACCACTGAATATATCACACCAGCATTATGTTGAAGAACTCAGCTATAACCGGGTCTTATCAAGCTTTGTCATAACCTCATTTAAAAAAAACCAACATCTTGTGGCGATTGTTCCAAGTGTTCTACTATTACAGAAACCCTTATGCTTAGGATAGAAGGAAGTATCTTGGAACTTAACAAAATAACAGTTGGAAGGGACATTGGGTGTCTTCTAGCCCAACCCCTAGAACATTCAGACAAATGGTTATTCAGTCTCTTCTTAAAACCTTCCAGTGCTGGAGCACCCACAACCTCTGGCGGTAAGTCATTCCATTGATTAATTGTTCTGTCAAAAAATTTCTCCTCAATTCTAAGTTGCTTCTCTCCTTAATGAGTTTCCACCCATTGCTTCGTGTTCTACCCTCAGATGCTTTGGAGAAGAGCTTGACTCCCTATTCTTTGTGGCAACCCCTGAGATATTGGAAGACTGCTATCATGTCTCCCCTGGTCCTTCTTTTCATCAAACTAGACATACCCAGTTCCTGCAACCGTTCTTCATCATACATTTCAGCCTCCGATCACTTTTGTTGCTCTTCTCTGCACTCTTTCTAAAGTTTCAACATCTTTTTTTCAACTGAAGTGTTGAGATCAATGTAGGGGGCACTTTTCCTGCAACATTCCTGTTGCTCCTGCCCTCTGGAACATCTTGCCCCTGATGTAAGGTTGGCCTCAACCCTCCTATCATTTTATAAGGGCCTAAAGTGCTGGCTCTGCCAGTTGGTTTGCGGTCCCAGTGAAGGAACAGCACAACAGCGGTGGTTGATTGATTAACAACACACCCCACCTCCCCACTCCAATTATTTATATTTTATGTTCTGACCCCCTCCTCCATCCAGTAATGACTGCCGAGACAAGCTGAACTGGAACGTCCTTTAATAGCAAGACACCAAAACCTCGGTGGTTGAAAGCCAAGCAAAACAAACAGATAAGGACCTTGGTAGCAACTCAGACAAACTCAGGCAGCAATAAACACAGATAAGGCTTGGTAGCAATCCAGCCTGCCAAGCTCCCAGTACTGTCCTCCGACATTCAATCCTGCGTTGACTTCTGCAAAGAGGGCCGTGTGCACAAGTAGCTTTTTATAGTCTAGAGAGGAGCCTAATGACTACCAGCTGAGTACAATCACCTCCTGTAATTGCATAATTGTTCCTGATGCCTAGTAGCTCTTCGATGGCGTGCATCCAGGAACAACTCACTACTGGCCTCCGGCTCACTCTCCCTTGTCTCCTCCCCACTGGTCCAAGGCTCAGGTGCCTCCTGGTGGCCAAACAGTCTCTCTGCGCCCTGCTCAGAGTCGGAACCCTGTCCAGAGTCCTCCACATCCTCCAGAGCCGACTCATAGGGCCCCTCGCTGTCAGAGTCTGGTGGCAGCTCCAACGGCAGCTGCCGGGCCACAACACACACACACACACACACACACACACACACACACACACACACATATATATATATATTAAAACATACATGCATACATACATACGCACGTACGTACATATGTATACTGTTTCCCCAAAAATAAGACCTCCTCGGATAATAAACCCAATTGGGCTTTTGAGTGCATAAACTAAAATATGCCCCCCCCAAAAAAAAACTTCCCCAAAAATATTGCAACATGGCAGCAGCCATGATCCAAAAGATGTATTAGGGCTTTCCTGGTTAGGTCTTATTTTCAGGGAAACGTGGAGATATTTTTTACGAGTGCAAGCTGTCCAGAGTTACCCTGTGGTAAGATGGGTGGCCAATACATTTTATACATAAAACAAATAAAAATACCTTAGCCAGGAGTAGATTTTCAGCTCCTCGACTGCCGAGGAGTAGCTTACTAACGTGCTTTAATATAAAAGCACATTTTCCACGGTTTTGTTTGGTTACTAATGACTGTAGCCCCCTTTCCTCTGTAATTGCTTCCAAGAGATTAATTAACCCTTGGCTAATGATATCACTCAAGCTAATCAACCCCAAACATGCCAATAGCCAGTCTAAGCCATTCTATCTTGGCTTCTGTTTTATTCTTCTTCAAACTAATTTACACTCTCTGGTGGCAATGGAATGGAGCCATACATCCTTTTTTGACACACTGTTTATGTGTGTTGTCATTTTTTCAACACACAAGACCGAGGAGACCTGAGCTCCCAATCCGATCAATCTCGGAGATCCGGTTTTAAGACTTGACCTTATTGCTTTAGGGGTGATCCTGGTGGACCTGCTAAGGTGCAACTGATAGGGGACAAGACCAGGGGTGTCAAACTTGATTTTATTGAGGGCCACATCAGGGTTGTGTTTGACCTTGGGGGGGCCAGGATGGCCAGATCTAAGCATCCCACGGGCCAGATCTAAGCAACCCATGGGCCAGATCTAAGCAACCCATGGGCCAGATCTAAGGAACCCAAGGGCCAGATCTAAGCAACCCATGGGCCATATCTAAGGAACCCATGGGCCATATCTAAGGAACCCATGGGCCAGATCTAATCAACCCATGGGCCAGATCTAAGCAACCCATGGGCCAGATCTAAGCAACCCATGGGCCAGATCTGGCCCACGGGCCTTGAGTTTGACACCCCTGCATTAGATCATTTTGCAAAAACATCCTTCGTGTCAGGCCTGGAAGCCATCTTTTGCATTAGGCCTTCAGGCCTGCCCCGTTTATTGCTGTGAGAAACTGGGAGGGGGGGCTGTATGGAGTGGGGTAGATATAGTCAAAATAACATTCCTTTCTCTTCCATTCAAGGACGTCTTGCCCTGCACCTGGAGTGGCAGAAATGGGAGGCATCTCTAGTTTTGGACGGTGCTTGACTGGAACCATGTGATGGACATGTGAGTGCTGGGCAGGGACTTGAACTTTCGTTTGGGTGGGGAAAACCTGGAAGCTTTCAGATTTGGGTTTTCCCAGATGTGCCAATAGGACATCTCTAATAAAATGGAACTTTGAGGAAACTCAAATCTCAGAGATTTTTTTTTCCTGTTAGGGGTGTTATTTGGAACCCGGACACTTCGAAGAACCCCAGCATTGCTTCCAGCAAGTGTTTGTATTGTTATATTACTGTATTATTGTTGCATTACTATTTTGTTTGCCTTACGGCTGTCAGCCCACCACAGCGGAATTGAGACACCCAATTTTTCCATTCATTCAACACCTCACATCCTTATTCTCTCTCCAAGCGCTTATGGATATTATGATACTGACCCACAGTTCATTCTCCATATCGCCTGTTCTCTTCAAGCACATCAACTTTTCAAGTTCTGTACCTTTCATTTGTGAGATCAAAGACGGACAGAGAAGCAATTTGGGATCACAACGACGTAAAGACCTATAGGAGGAGCAAGGAAGGAGTAAGGCACTTGTCAACCAGACGAGATTTGCTCGATCTGGCTGGTGCAAACGCCTCAACAAAACTGCTCTTTAACAACTTGAAATCCCACTTCGGCTAATGTAATCATCAGTTTAAGTGGATTTTGGAACTCAATTAAGTGAACAAGTAATGAAGATATTAAGACCCGTGGTCCAGTGCAATTAGATTAGCGTTACCTACACCGGAACAAAGTTTTCGGAGAATCGTAGAGATTTCTCTGCAACGGCACTCCAGAACACATTCCTTCTCATCAGAGGTGGGTTGTTCCTGGTTTTAGAATTCAGACCTGGGTCGCAGAACCGGCAGCGACCCAGCCACACTGAAGTGCTCAACGGTGGCTACTTTAAGACTTGTGGACTTCAACTTCCAGAATTCCCCAGCCAGCAATGCTGGCTGGGGAATTCTGGGAGTTGAAGTCCAGAGGCCTTAAAATTGCCAAGTTGGACACCTCTGATCTACGGAGGTGGTATTCAGCCGATTCTGACCGGTTCTGGCGAACCATTAGTGGAAATTTTGAGCAGTTCGGAGATCCAACAAATACCACCTCTGGCTGGCCCCGCCCTCATCTATTTGCTGCCCCCCGAGTCCCAGCTGATTTGCTTCCCAATTAGAGTTGGAAAGCAGGTTAGTGGGGTGGGGAGGGAATGCGGATTTTACTATATCCTTGCCCTAGAGTGAGGTGGGAAGCAGAGGTAAGTTCCTACCATTTCGGACTGGTTCAGCTGAATAAGTAGTAACTTTGTGGCCTGAGTCACTGGAACCAGCAGTGACCCAGGCCTGCCAAACCCCCGAACCGGTTCTCTCAGCGACGCTGTAGGTGCCACCATCTTGTTTTTATAGTTTCTACAATACTGCGCATGTGTGTGAAGTTGCGCGCACATGCGCGGCACATCCCTGAGCAAACCAACAGTAGTAGCAGCTGGAACCCATTCCTGATGGGAAGGGGATGAGGATTTTGCAGTGTCCTTCCTCTGCCACGCCCACCAAGCCACGCCCACCAAGCCACGCCCACCAAGCCACACCACGCCCACAGAACCAGTAGTAAAAAAATTGAATCCCGCCACTGCTACACAATATTACCAAGAGATCCTACAACGTCTTCTCAGTGACTTTTACACATTCTGCACGCTGGATCAACGTTAGACTCGAAAGTTGCCACTTCATAGATTAAAACTCCTAGCTACAATATAATATTCCTCACTGTGGCCATAGTGCCCCTCGGTAACCAGAGCATTTATTTCTGGCCCCTGTCCCTCTTTCCCCCAGCCACTTAGAAACAGATTAGCTTTAATTCTGACAGCCCTCTAAGTCCATAATTTGTTCTTTCCCTGCTGGCGTGCCCAAATTAATTGACTATTGTGGCGGGTTTCCTCCGACAACCGAGCGGAGTGACCCTTGCTTGTACAATGGTAGGCTAAATACATCTGTGCCTCAAGGTTATCCCATAACGTTCTGGGCTGACTCTGGCTATAAGCTCCGTCTCTCAACGGCATGGTAATAGTCCTAATAGATCTCCCTCCCTGCCTTCTGTTGCTGAAGGTGAAGGCGTCCAAGATCATTAAAGCATCGAATTTGTCTCTCTCTCTCTCCCTCTCTGTCCCTCCTTCTCTCTCCTTCTCTTTTTCTCTGTGGGTCTATCCTTCTCTCTCTTTCTCTCTCCCTCTCCACCCTATCTCTCAGCTCTCTTTCTCCCCCTCTCTCCCTTCTCTCTTCCTGGGTCTCCTGTGAAGACACCAAGAACATTAAAGCATAGAATTTGTCTCCCTCTCCCTCTCTGTCCCTCCTTCCCTCTCCCTCTCTCTTTCTCTCTTTCTGGCTCTCTCCTTCCCTCTCTTTCTCTTTCCCTCTCCATGCTATCTCCCTCCCTCCCTCTCTCTCTCCCTCCCTCTCTCTCTCCCTCCCTCTTTCTCTCCCTCCCTCTCTCTCTCCCTCCCTTCTCTCTTCCTGGGTCTCCTGTGAAGACATCCAAGAACATTAAAGCATAGAATTTCTCTCTCTCTCCCTCTCTGTTCCTCCTTCTCTCTCCCTCTCTCTTTCTCTCTTTCTGGCTCTCTCCTTCCCTCCCTTTCTCTTTCCCTCTCCATGCTATCTCCCTCCCTCCCTCTCTCCCTCCCTCCCTTCTCCCTTCCTGGGTCTCCTGTGAAGACATCCAAGAACATTAAAGCATAGAATTTGTCTCTCTCTCCCTCTCTGTTCCTCCTTCTCTCTCCCTCTTCCTTTCTGGCTCTCTCCTTCCCTCTCTTTCTCTTTCCCTCTCCATGCTATCTCTCTCCTCTCTCTCTCTCTCTCCCCTCCCTCCCTCTCTCCCTTCTCTGAGTCTCCTGTGAACAAGAACATTAAAGCATTAGAACTTTTCTCTCCCTCCCTCTCTGTCCCTCCTTCTCTCTCCCTCTCTGGTTCTCTCTAGCTCTCTCCTTCCATCTTTTTCTCTATCCCTCTCCACCCTAAGCTTTCTTTCTCTCTTTCTCCCCCTCTCTCTTCCTGTGTTTCCTGTGAAGACATCCAAGAACATTAAAGCACAGAACTTTTATCTCCCTCTCTCTCTTTCTCTCCCACTTTCCTTGTCTCTCCCTCCCCCCCTCTTTCCCGCTCTCCCTCTCTCCCCCCTTCCATCTTTCTTTCCCTCTCTCGCCCACCTATCTTTTCCCACTTATGACTATAACCATATTGCTTGTATCTTTACTATTTATATTGTTTTATTTTGTTTCGTAGTATGGTTTGATTGCTTATTAGTAACCTATGACTATCAGTAAGTGTTTGTATCTTGTGATTCTTGATGAATGTATTTTATTTTTCATTATGTACACTGAGAGCATCTGCATTAAAGACAATTTCCTTGTGTATCCAATCACACTTGGCCAGTAAAGAATTCTATTCTATTCTATTCTATTCTATTCTATGCTATGCTATGCTATGCTATTCTATTCTTCATTCTTCTATTCTTCATTCTATTCTATTCTTTATTCTTCTATTCTATTCTATTCTATTCTATTCTATTCTATTCTATTCTATTCTATTCTATTCTTCTATTCTATTCTATTCTTCATTCTTCTATTCTATTCTATTCTATTCTCAATAAAGATTCTCTTCTTTTCTGTCACATTCACAGTTATCTTCTACCCCAAAGAGTTTCCAGGCTCTTTCAAGAGAGGCCTAAAAAAGACCAGATGCATTTTCCAACAATTGGGAAACTGCCAACGGAACCACACACAATTGATCCCAAGGGAACCTGACCCTGGCTGCATTCTCTGTGTTCCCCAGAGATCAAAACACGATTTTCCATTCCTTTAAGGCCTTAAGCAGCCCTGAACCGACGGCCTTGGATATGAAGCAAATGCAGTCCTACGACTATGCGCCTTGAAATAGAAATAAGCTCATTTCGTGCTCCTGGCTATGTTTGTTAAGGCAGCTCCTCCTTCCCCCACAGGGGAAAAAAATACCGTAATTATCATTTGCTCCTGAAGCTTCTAGTTAGTCGTTGCTTAGGGGACACAACGAGAAGAAAACCTTCTGCAGAGGAGTTGATGGGGTAATTAGGCCAGGAACTCCTTGTCAATCTAAATGGCTTCACATCTCAGCCCCCCAAATACTAATACGGTACAGATAACAAGCTGCAAAAATTCCAGCTGGGAAAACGTGTCAGGACCTTTATTGGCCTGAAAAGAAACGACAGTGGAAATGGGGAGTTTCAGAATAATGTAAGACGAGGCATCTCATTTGAGCCTGCTTGAAAGAGGCATGTAATAGAGTAGAGAATTCCTGCTGGAGCTTCTGGTTACCAGCAACAGCAGCTGCTGGCGCCTCTAAAATATATGAGCACAAGGTTGCATTTCAGATTTGGTTCAGTCCGGTGATAAAATGTTTCTTTGGGTTAGAAAGAATTCCCCTGGCATGGAGGAAGGCATAGTTATCTACCTTCTCCTAACCCAAATCATTGACCCCTCTGGGTTTCTCTCTTTCTTTCTCTCTTTCTCTCGCTCTCTCTTTCTCTCTCTCTCTTTCTTCTCTCCATCCCTTCCTTGTCTCTCTTTTTCCTCCTTCTTTCTTTCTTTCTCTCTCTACCTTCTTTCCTTTCCTTTCTTTTCATTCCTTCTCATTCCTTCCTCCCTCCCTTCTTTTCCTTCCTTCTCTCTCCTTCCTTCCTTCCTTCCTCCCTTCTTTTCCTTCCTTCCTTCTTTCTTTCCATTTCAAGAGCCGAGGTGGCACAGTGATTAGAGTGCAGCACTGCAGGCTACTTCAGCTGACTGCAGTTCTGCAATTCGGCTGTTCAAATCTCACCGGCTCAAGGTTGACTCAGCCTTCCATCCTTCCAAGGTGGGTAAAATGAGGACCTGGATTGTTATTGGGGGCAATATGCTGACTCTGTAAACCACTTAGAGAGGGCTGAAAGCCCTATGAAGCGGTATATACGTCTAACTGCTATTGCTATTGCTTTCTTTCCTCTCTACCTCCATCTCTTCCTTGTCTCTCTTTTCCTTCCTTTCTTCCTACCCTTCCTTTCATCTTTCTTTCCTTCCATCCTTCCCTTTTCCCTTCCTCTCTACCTCCCTCCCTCCTGCCCTCCCTTTTCTCTTTTTCCTTCCTTCCTTCTTCTCTACTTCCCTTCCTTCTCTCTCTTTTCCTCCTTCCTTCCTTCCTTCCTTCCAATTTATTTTTCCATTTTATTGGTGGCCTACCTTCCCACAGGATGATAATATTGTTAGCCATGACAATGTGTTTTTCCTGATTTCCTTGTCCCACTGTCATTTCTAAACGGCGACTCTTGGTTTAGCCTGTGGCATACCCAGCATACCCAATTGTAATTCACTTACTAAATCATGGTTAACTGCCACGATTGAGCCCAGGCACATATTTCCAACAGTATTTTTTGGCCCTACAGTTGGTGCCTCCAGTTTTGGGCTGCAAAACAGATGCTCTCCTGCTCAGATAAGATTATGAACACCACCTGAGCTAAAATGTTGGCCAAACCACACAACTTAAATGCAATTCTGATTCTAGGAAACCAAATGAATGTCCGCTCCAAAATTTTAAAAAAAGATTCGATAGGCTCATTCTTATCCAGGCAGCAGCCAAGGCAATGACACAACATTTTTCTGCAAGCTGCAAACGGTACTCGGGTAGCTGGAGAATTCCTTCTCAAATACACTTAGCCAGCTTTGACTAAATTCAAAACCATGTTGAGGCCCGCTATGTAAATATATTAAATATTCAATCACTGAAGGCTGCTGGCCATTAGCGGGAAAGAGCAAGGATGAGAAAGCCTGAAGCACAGCTAATTTGCCGGCTGCTAGGATTCGGGCGCAGCTTCAAAATTCACTGAATTTTTGAGCAGAGCCAATGAACAGGGAGCCCAGGTGAAAGAGAGAGAAAGAAATTAAAAAAAAAATAAGAATGGTTAAAAACAACAACACCCATCCTGTTCTGACCGAGGCTTCCCAAGAGCATGAAGCAAACTCCTTGTCCCGACAAAAAAACCCCGTTTATTAATTTCCTGTGAATTCTTCTCATTCACATCCAGCCAAGTCTTTCAAGGGAGGATTTACAGTCACAGACCTTATCTGGCTTGGAGAGCTGCCAGGCCGATGTCTGCAAAACTTGGCAAGGAGTCTCAGAGAGTAATAAACCAATTAAGTGAACTAACTGTCTCCTGCAAACTCCACTCCCTTTTTTCTCCTCTTTTATTTCCTCTGGGAGGGGCCATTCATCCTCCATCTCTGGCCTTACTCCCAAGTCGACCCCTGTTCTTTAGCTGCTCCCTTTGTCTGGCAACTCTGCACATGCGCACACTGGGAACAGGCTCCAGCTGCTCTTCTGCCTCACTGTTCGTGGGCCACAACACATCCAAGGAAGCAGAACTGATCCACCTCTTTAAAAAAAACACCAAAACATTACAGGTACTTCGACTTACAACCGTTTGACATCCTTGTTCAGGATCTCTTGGCTCTCTCTTTTAATTATGTATTGTTTTACGTGTCAAATGTTTGTTTCCCCCCCCCCTTCGAGTTGTAAGCCGCCCTGAGTCCCCCCAGGGAAAAGGGCGGCATATAAATAAACTTTCATAACTCATAACTCTTGCGGTTCAGATCCTGGAATCTGTGCAAATGATCAAGCTTGAAAGAGAGCAAGCAAGGGCTAAGATCCTTCTGCACGGGAGCTCTGTAAGATTAGATGGGCGCCTAAAACGGTTTCTGTTCCCACCACCAAAGTATTTGCCTCCTCTATTATTCATCAGCCCACTGCATTATTTAAGCCACCGTACCACGTAAATGCATGGCACAGAGCTCGTGTTTATTCAGCGCTTTGAGTATGTAAAGCATTATAATGTTGTCATTAATAATTTGAGAGGCTCGAAAGGCTGTGGCTTGAACAGAAAACTGTAGTTGGTGTTTTGCTGCTTGATCTGCCACCGTGAAACAGGCGCCAAGCCAATATGACCAATATCAATGTCAGGGTTCCAAATAGCATCCAAAATTAAATCAGAGTCCAAGGCAGAAGATTCCTCAAATTTCCCATTTATTAAGAGAGCCATGTTGGCACATCTGGGGAAACCCGAATCTGAAAGCTTCCTGGTTTTCCCCACCCAGTTGAAAGTTCAAGATCTTGCCCCCAACACCCACCAGTCCATCATATCTCCCACTGCCATGCTGGCAATTCCACCCATCCAGTTCTGGTCAGGTGCAGAGACAAATGCCTTGGCTTTCTAGAAAGAATGTTGTTATGGCTACATAGCATCTCACTCCGTACAATCTCACCCACCCATTTTCCCACAATAGAAAAGGCGTAGCAGAATAATAGAAAGTGTGGCAGGCCAAAAACCCAAAAGGAAAGATGGCTGCAGGCCTGACACATGGGCTGTACAGTCCTTGATGATAATGAAAATTGACCAAGACAACAAGCAATGGGCGGAAATTAATCAAGCAGAGAACCAACCTAGAACTCAGGAGAAATTTCCTGACAGTGAATCAACGGAATGACTTGCCGCCAGAAATTGTGGGTGCTCCATCGCTGGAGGTTTTCAAGAAGAGATTGGATAGCCATTTGCTCAGAACAGTATAGGGTAGGAGTGTCAAACTCAGGTCGTCATGGTGGCATCACGTGATGTATTGTGACTCCCTCCCCCTTTGCTAAACTGGGCGTGGCCAGCACATGACACATCTGGCCCACGGGCCGGGATTTTGACTGTCCTGGTATAGGGTCTCCTGCTTCAATAGCAATAGCAGTTAGACTTATATACCGCTTCATAGGGCTTTCAGCCCTCTCTAAGCGGTTTACAGAGTCAGCATATCGCCCCCACAGTCTGGGTCCTCATTTCACCCACCTCGGAAGGATGGAAGGTTGAGTCAACCTTGAGCCGGTGAGATTTGAACCGCTGAACTGCAGATAGCAGTCAGCTGAAGTGGCCTGCAGTACTGCACCCTAACCACTGCGCCACCTCGGCTCTCCAAAGGGTTCAGCAAAGGGTTGGACCAGACCAGAGGTGGGTTGCTCCCGGTTCGGCCCAGTTCAGCTGAAACGGTAGTGGAATTCAGGCCTGGGCTTCAGAACCAGCAGCAACCTAGGCCCATCATGACCCTGAACTGGTTCCCTCGCTGCTCCTGGGCTGCTGCCACTTTGGTTTTTAGTGACTACACGTGTACAGCTCACTGTAAATGGTTCTGTGTACGTGCGAAGAACGATTTACATTGAACAGTGCGCACGCACGCAGCACCCGGGTTGCATGCGGGTTGCAAACCAGTAGTAAAACCGGCAGCAACCCAGCCCTGGACTAGACAAACTCCAAGGTCCCTTCCAACTCTATTCTTCCGTATTCTGATTCTTTTTGCAGAGCTTGGCTTTGCTACAGGAAGACGGAAGACGGTTAGACAACGGTTGAGCTCTTCCTCCATTTTAAGCGGAGTTGAAAGATCCTCTTCAATTCAGCTCAAACTGGCCGTGGGTCAGCGGAGCGAGCAACTCCCCAAGCAACAGAACGGAATCTTTATTTGATTTGAACTGGAATTGCTTAGTGAAGTCGCCGAGAGACTTTTGAAAGGAAGTCATTTTAAGGCTGCAAATATGCCACAATCACTTCAAATGGAAATTGCTCCAAAGCTGCCTAATGCAGAGGACATCTGATTCCACATTCTTCACCCATTTGTAGCTCCCTGTCAGATTTGACGCTCTCCTGAGAGATGCTGGCTCTTATTCTGCTCCTTTTGTTTCTCATATCTCCCACAGCGGATGCTAAAGGTAAAGATAAAAGTTCCCCTTGCACATATGTGCTAGTCGTTCCTGACTCTAGGGGGCGGTGCTCATCTCCGTTTCAAAGCTGAAGAGCCAGCGCTGTCCGAAGACGTCTCTGTCGTCATGTGGCCTGCATGACTAAGTGCCAAAGGTGCACAGAACACTGTTACCTTCCCACCAAAGGTGGTTCCTATTTTTCTACTTGCATTTTTTACCTGCTTTCGAACTGCTAGGTTGGCAGAAGCTGGGACAAGTAAAGGGGACTCACTCTGTTAAATGGTGCTAGGGATTTGAACCACCGAACTGCCGACCTTTCTCATAGACAAGCTCAGCATCTTCGCCACCGAGCCACCGCGTCCCTTCACAGTGGATGCTAGGTGTACATTATTTGCCAAGGCAATCTCTGTATCTGGCACTCTTTCCATCCCAAGAAAGTTATCTTAAATATTTGAGCAACAGAAGAACCAAATAAGGTTTTTTTTTTTTGTTCAATAAATTAGACGTAGAAAGGAGTTTCCAAACTTACAATCAGCCAACAAGAAAAAAGACATTTTTAAAGGAACCATGACAACAAGAGCGAAAGTCACAACGTAAAGGAAGAGGTAGTGCTGAACCAGAGGACAAAGGGTAGTTGAAGAAAACGTCTTGATTTACCTGTCTGAAGCCGTTCCGGGTGTACTGCAGGATTTTCAGAGCATAGTTTGATCGTTGACCTTTGCTGTTGAACTCTATGTGGCCAGTGAGACCTTCCAATTCTACCTGTCCAAGAGAGGGTGAATTGCAGTACCAGATAGAAACGCTGAGTCTCAAGGACAGAGCCCTGTGCTTCTCATGTCAAGCCAGAAGGGAAAACATGGTCTTGCATGTAACATCTTGGAACTTGGTCTAAGGCCCCTTCTGGCCAGGGGTTCACTGCTGGGGGTTCGCAGGGCTTTGGGAGAATCTCTAGCTAAGATTATGTGTGGTTTGGAGAACCCCGTAAATCCCACTCCTGGCTGGCCCTGCCCCTCCCAGGAGTCTGTTTTGGATGCAGGTAAGTGCAGGGTGCACGGAGAGGCTCAGGGTGGATGAAAAATGGGACTAGCGGAAGTTTCTGGACTTCCCAAATTTTCGGTAGGCCCCTTTCTGGCCTACCGAGAGCCTACGGAGCCTGGGGGAAGCAGTTTTCACCCTCCCAGAGGTTCGAGGAAAGCCTTTAGAGCCCAGGGAGGGCAAAAATGCCCCCCCCTGCCATGGTACAGGAGGCCAACCAGGCCATGCCCACCATGGCCATGTCCACCCAGCAACCAGGCAGAGAACCTCTTGCTAAAATTTCTGAAGCCCACCCCTGCTTCCAGCCCTACAATTCTGTGATTCTACGATTCTATGAAAACTACTGGAAAAGTCTGTTACACCTCACAGCTGTGAGAAGTTTCAGGTCATGAAGGAAGATGGAATGTTTTTGGACAGGGTACCAATGTGATTAGATGAGAGGGGAGGCCACCTGCGTTGTGAAACGGTGGTGACCAAGCCACCTGTCGAGCCCCAGTCCAAGGCTCGGCATTCCTGGAGGTGGGGGAGAGGCAGTTGGTAGTGCAGCCGGTGACAACCCACATGGTCCCTATACCATTAAGAATACCGGCAAGGAAAGCTGGCGGCGGGGCGCATCTAACAGCTGCAGGCGAATCCCATGAGACTTCCAACTCCTGGCTGCGCAGGGCAACAGCAACAGCTAAGGCCATCAAACCAGGCTGACGCCTGTCAGCAGAGACACACTGAGCAGGCCATTTGAACCCAAAGTCAGATGCAAGCCAAACAGCTGAGAGGGGGAGGGATTTGAGAGTGATGGAGGGTGTTTAGTCTCAGGAGTGGACTATACCCAGATAGATAAAAGGCGCTAGAAGGAGGAGGCTCCCAGCGCTGGCTTTAATTTAATCTACACCCTTGTTGTGTGCTGAGATCCTGGTTTGTAGAGGGAATAAAACTCCGTATTGGCACGGAAATCCTAGCGTCCTGGCTTTTTTTTTAAAGGGTTTCTTAGGGCAATTTTGAGAAAGAAAAAACAAAACCTCACCAGATGGAATGCTTTCACTTCTTCTCTTCCTTCGGGAGCCGTCTCCGACTATGTCAGCCTGGGGGCTGCCTGTTTGCCACCGGTTGGAAGTGCTTCCCTTGGGTCAATCAGGGACTTTGTGGTGTCCCTGCGACCAGCAAGTTTTTGTCTTCCCAGTCACCATCTCTTCGGGATGGTTTAGGTCCTGCTGGACCATCCAGGGGCAAAAGTGTCATCGGCGGGCTCGGCCAGTCGAGTCCGCACGATGTGCCATCGCAACGTTGGATCCTCCTCCTCCCGAGCATCCTGGCTTTTTAATCATCCCACACTGGTCTGGCCTAGACCGGCCGAGGCCACCTTTCTTTCTGCCCCCTTCTCTACTTTCTGCAGAGATCTTCGTTCCCACCACCATAGCTGTGAGTTGCACTGTCAAAACGTGAATGCTTAATTCAAGCGCCTCGCCTGGGACCGTAGGGGAAGCCATTACATGGCTGGGTGGCACTAGGTGTCACATTGGGTTTATGTGAAGATGAAGCATGAGGGTGCAAAGGTCTGGTAAGCACAGATAACCACACTCTGCTAATTGTTGACAAAGCATTAGATTATTGGTTTCCCAGCAATGCAAATCCCACACAGGAGAAAATACAACTGTAGCCATTTCTGTTAGAGATTCATTCCCACCCACCCAGCAGAATGCAAAGCCTCAACCGAACTTGTGATGGACATGTCAAGGGACTTGTCCACCATCCAAAGCTGAAATAACAAAAGGTCTCCTTTGTGCGGATGGATAGGAGTCATATCCTGTGCCATATTCAGCAAGGCAAACCCCAACCAAGATCCAACGAAGCCAGCGTAGAACTGGTGTTTACTGACAGACATCCTTTCAATACAAGGACATCGTCCCCCAGCCGAGCACCCATAGATTCAGATCCACAAGGAACTTGTAAAACATCTTAGTTTGTTGCCTATGTAAGATTTGGAGAAGGTCTGCCGAATAGATGCTGGACGCATGAGGGACGATCATTAAAAAAATGCAAGCTTGCCATGCATTCTTTGAAGGTCTTGCTCTTTGGATCGAAGTTGGCAAACATCTTCAATTAACCCAAGAACGGGGTTTTAGAACAGGAGTGCCAAACCTTGGCAACTTTAAGACTTGTGGACGTCAACTCCCGGAATTCCCCAGCTGCCTCAACTTCTGGGAGTTGAAATCCACAGGTCTTAAAGTTGCCAAGGTTGGACTCTCCTGTCCTAAAACCCTATCCTAACTGATGCATGTTGTCTTCTTGATTCTTTGTTCTGATTCTTCCATTGAAACCATTAACTATATTATGGTTCCTTGGCACATGTTCTGCCTACCTTACTCACACAGAGGGGCCCTGCCCATGTTTTTTGTCAAGGAAGCAGAGATGCAGAAGAGGTGCCAGTAACGGCAAGCAAGAGGCAGGGAGACTTACTTCAAGTAAGTAAGGCCAAGCTGATCAGAAGACAAAGGTTTGAGTAAGTCAAGCCAAATGCTAGGAGGCATCTTCTGGAACGTTGTTTCTCAACCTAGAACAGGGGTCGGCAACCTTAAATAATCAAAGAGCCACAAAGGTCCTAACCGGAAGCCCCCCGTTCAATTCTGGAGCCGACCGGAAGTCCGGTTCCCCCACCATAGAGTCTCCTCCTAACGCAGTGTCTTTTTTCCTCTACCTGTCCTAACTGAAAGCCCTATCCATTGTGGAGCTGACCAGAAAACCCGCCCCTTGCCATAGAGTCTCCTTCTGGCGCGCCCTACTTCCCCCCCTCCAAACCAGAAGCTTCTCTCAAAATTGTGGTGCCGGCTGGCGACAGGGAGCTGCAGTTGAGGGACGAAAGAGCCACATGTGGCTCCAGAGCCTTGGGTTGCTGACCCCTGATCTAGAAACAACTGGAACGTTGGCAACTTTAAGATGTGTGGACTTCAATATGCTGGCTAGGAGATTCTGGGAGTTGAAGTCCTCACATCTCAAAGTTGTTAAGGTTGAGAAACATTGTTCTAGAGCCATGATGGTGAACCGATGACATGGGTGCCACAGGTGGCACATCAAGCCCTCTCTGCGGGCATGTAAGCCATCCCCTCAGCTCAGCTGCACTGTGCATGTGCGCGCACCTCCCGCTGGCCGGCTGATTTTTGGGTTTCTGCCGCATATGCATGGGTGGGAGTGGGGGCATGTGCAGAGGTTGTGCACACATTTGCAATGTCACACACATAGGCACGGGAGGGGAGTGCACCCCCTTCCCCCGGCCCATTTTTGCTCCCAGGAGGCTTCAGGGAGGCCTACTAGGCCCAAAATGGGGCACGGGGTGGTGGTTGTGCGCACATGTGCATGGGGAGCACGGGGGAGGGTCACATACACAGGGGGAGCACAGGGGGTCATGCGTGCATGCACAGGGTATGTGTGGAGGGAGTTGTGCGCACATTGCACACGCTTTTAGCACACAGCGACAAAAAGGTGAGCTCTCACTGTTCTAGAAGGATATGGGACAACCTGTCGTGGGATGATGTGGTTACCTTCCATGGAGATATTTATGCCCATTCCTAGGATCCCTTCTGAGGTTTCTTGAAATCTGCTCCTACAACCTTACTTTAGGGTAAACCTCTAAGCAAAACTCCTGTTTACCTCATGCTGACCACAGGGGTGAACCCACCTCCTCTAATCCTCCGCGCTCAATCCATTCTCACCATTCTGAGGTAGTTCATCAAACTGGTGCCGTGTTGCCAGATTTGGGCAGATCCGCAAGACAAAGGTTTCACGCCAATTTCCTGGCTCCGGTTCAGCTCTTGTACCGCGCTGACTACAGCGTAGACCGCATCGAACAATAAGGCAGAAGACAGCTGAAGAAAAGGCAAGACAAGGAACAGGGAGGAGAAATGTTACGGGGAGGCAAAGGCCAAGCCATTTCCAAAACAATCACCTGGCACAGTATAAAGGGCAATTAAACAAGGAAATTCTTGGTTCCAGACAAGGGCGGGGGGGATAAAGTTGATGCATTTGATGGAGAAGACCCCGAATGAGTCGTAGCAGGTGGTACTATCTCACTAATCACATCTGGTTTCTAACATGGTAATCAGAATTAAATCACTTTGGTCCTTCGTTGAAAGAATAGAATAGAATAGTTGGAAGGGACCATGGAGGTCTTCTAGTCCAACCCCCTGCTTAGGTAGGAAACCCTATACCACTTCAGACAAATGGATGCCCAATCTCTTCTTAAAAACGTCCAGTGTTGGAGCATTCACAACTTCTGGAGGCAAGTCGTTCCATTGATTAAATGTTCTCACTGTCAGGAGGTTTCTCCTAGGTTGTTTCTCTCCTTGATTAGTTTCCACCCATTGCTTCTTGTCCTACCCTCAGGTGCTTTGGAGAATAGCTTGACTCCCTCTTCTTTGGGGCAGCCCCTGAGATATTGGAAGACTGCTATCATGTCTCCCCTAGCCCTTCTTTTCATCAAATTAGACATTCCCAAATTCCAGCAACCATTCTTTATGTTTTAACTCCAGTCCCCTAATCATCTTTGTTGCTCTTCTCTGCACTCTTTCTAGAGACTCCACATCTTTTTTACATTGTGGCGATCAAAACTGAATGCAGCATTCCAAGTATGGCCTTACCAAGGCCTTATAAAGTGGAATTAACCCTTCACGTGATCTTGATTCTATCCCTCTGTTGAAGCAGCTTAGAACTGTGTTGGCTTTTGGAACAAAAAGGAAATACCAGAGTTATAATCTAGACTATATGCAGCATTACATGGATCTTTTAAAATAAAGTAAAATAAAATACATGGCCTTTTTAGTAATGGCACCATCCTTGTGAAATCTTCTCCTTAGATATGTAAATCCCCACCTGTGATTTACATATCAAAGTCAATTTAAGAACTAACCTTTTAAGGAAGTATTTGGCATGGGACGAATCTCGTTCATTTTTTTTCTCCCAGTCTGGTTTTGCGCTGAGATATTTTTTCCCCCCATTATGATTTGTTACAGAGTTGTTTTTATTGGAAGGCTGTCAACTGGAGTTCTCCTGTTTCTATTATCTGTAATTTGATGTTATTGTTCTTAATTGATTTTAATCTACGTTGCAAGCTGCTCTGCTTTGTATCTGAAGAAGGGGAGCTGGGGAGGAGGGTTGATAAGGTACAATAATGATCGTGTTTACCCAGAAACAATTAAAATATTTTGCAACACTATTTGAGAGTGTCTTGCAAGTGATCTTGATGTATCAGATTTTATTAGGAAAACATGCTCTCCGATGTTATTCAAGCAAGCGGAACAGCAGAACAACTCCAGCCTACATGATAAATCAATTCTGATGAAATGTCCTAGATCAAAACTGTTTCTAAAGATATTATTTAACCTTGTATAGTTATATTCCATCAGCGCATTAATTTGCTCTGAGTCACACTTCCAGAGAATGTGGCTTAATTAATGCTAGATTCTGCTATGTTACCCAATAAAATGACTTTAACCTCAAAATCCAGGGATTATTTTGATACACTTGCAAGAGTGGCTATGCACGTGTCCCTTTTAATCAATATTTTTTTTTCCATCCTGTCATACGTTTCTCAGCTAACCACAAATATTTACTCTGAATATGGGAGTTTCAGGAGAAAGAACGTATCTATTCTGGGACGTGGATGAACGAATCGATATCTATGTGTCTCACTCATTAATTCCTTCAGCGTAACGACGTTAGGGAAAACTGAAAAAGGAGACTTTCCCCAAATGCCTTCTAAATTACAATCCCCCCCCCCAAAAAAAGATTCATTGAATTCTGTCTTTATCTCAGGATTCCAATTGCTGAAATGGCATTAACCTCTGTCCAAATAATCTTTAACACTTATATTTATCGATCCGACTTAAACCATCCCAGCGGATGGATAGAAACGCCAGTTTGCCTTGCAAGTCTACACAGACATATCTTCCCGTTTTGGCCATATCCATTTTCTGCATCCCTAACTCTTATCTCAAGAAGAAGCAAATCCTTACAACCCTACGATTCTTCTCCATTTCCGACTTTACACTCAGTCCCAGAGCATTCCACATGTTTTCTCCGCAGTCATTGGAAATTCAGATTTCAAGGCTATTTCCTACATTCTGGGTAAACAGTTTAACTACCTGAGCATCCAGGCACAGGCTGCCTATTGATAAAAGTGGAATATTTAATCCATTCCATGTGCTAAAAATACCCTCCGTGCTAAAGCCTTCCCGTGATAACAAAAGAAATAAAGACCTCGGGAGGAGATGAGCTGAAGCAAGCCTTCGCGGGAGAATATTAGTGGAGAATATTCAATGCCATCTTAACTAGAAATCAGGTGTTCGCTTGGCATCGCTCGGCTGATGTCTGCTTTTGATAATGCCAGCTTTATCCAGATGAACTTATTCAAGATAGGTTGACTTCTACCTCTTCGTCAAGAAATTCAGATGGCTGTATTTGATTCTTCTCCCTACTCTCCTTTTTTTAGCCTTTTAGTCCCCTTCTTTTATACCATGCCCATGCTGACAACTCAACTTAGATTCAATGGTCCCCAATTAATTCTATTTATTCTTCCTGCCTCATATACTATGTTTTTAAGGTCACCAACTTTAATACCTTTGGCATTTTTTAATTATGATCATCTTTATCAAGAGATTAACCGGCCATTTTTTTCCCTTTCCTCCCTATGCTATGACTAAGATTTCACCTTTAATTAATTCCACTTCTTGCTCAGCGTTGTTGTCAGTCTCTTATTATGATTAAAGTTCAATTTTTTAAAAATAAATGAACCACTCTCCATCCCATATCTTTCTCCCACAATTCTCCCAGGGGTTACGAGGCATGTCTCCTCTTCAAAATCCCCCATCTTATCTCACCTCCACCAGGTAGACACGATCCCCCTTGAGATCAGAGGTGGCTTCTACTGACAGTTCGCTTGTGTCCATGCTTGGTGCATGTGCATGCTTGATGCATGCTGTGTGCACATGCGCAGTGCAATTAAAATTGTTCTTCCCATGCGCAGAACTGAAAAACAAGATGGCGGCCACCTGGGGAACCAGTTCGGGGGCGTGGCAGGCCTGGGTTGTGACCCAGGCCACCAAAGCATTGCCGGTTTGGAACCCACCACTGCTTGAGACTATCTACTGATTGTGTCAGGACACACATCCAGCTCTCTTGAAAAAAATAAGGGTCTGAATGTAGAGTTCAGAAAGGTTTAGAACTTCACTTGCGCTTATCGCGAATCAACAATTCTGATTCTTCTTCACAATCTTTGACTCTCAACTGATGATTTCTGTTTTCTCCAAAACAATAATAAGAAATATATCACTAAATGTTTATGGAGATTCTCAGTCCTCCAGGTCATGGTTGCCCCAAAGGTGCTTTTTTCAGGAGGCAACTGGACTTTCTTGTTTTTTTCTTTTGAAGACCTTTCGCTTCTCATCCAAGAAGCTTCTTCAGCTCTGACTGGATGGTGGGGAATGGAAGGATTTCTACTCCTTGCAGACAGCTGGTCCTTTGCATCCTTTTAGAGGGTCGTTGAAGCACTTGGAGGTTTATCTGTGTCCTCAGGGTCAGCTGAGTGGTGCAAATTGTTCCTGTCGTCTGCAATTTTTCCTCTGGAAATCCGTTCCTATTCCCACATCTTCCCAAAGGGTGTTCATCCCAAATTGCATAGCTAAAAGTCTGTAGTAACAATAGCAGTAGACTTATATACCGCTTCATAGGGCTTTCAGCCCTCTCTAAGCGGTTTACAGAGAGTCAGCATATTGCCCCCAACAATCTGGGTCCTCATTTTACCCACCTCGGAAGGATGGAAGGCTGAGTCAACCCTGAGCCGGTGAGATTTGAACCGCTGAACTGCTGATCTAGCAGTAGCCTGCAGTGCTGCATTTAACCACTGCGCCACCTCGGCTCTGTAGTGATTCTCCGTCGCCCAGGTCATGGTTGCCCCAAAGGTGCTTTTCCAAGAACTAACAGGACTTTCTGTTGTTGTTTTTTCCTGTGAAGACATTTTGCTTCTCATCTAAGAAGTTTCTTCAGAGCTGATGGACTTCACCTCTGATTAGAGCTGAAGAAGCTTCTTGGATGAGAAGCAAAACATCTTCAAAGAAGAACCAGAGATCCCAGTTGCCTCTTGGAAAAGCACCTTTGGAAGTAAAAAAACAAAACAAAATACTTTGCACAAATTCCGCAGCCCTTTTTCCAGGTCGATCAGATTTCCAGGGATTGTTCTGAATGCTACGTCGGAAAAAATCCAAGGTCAAACCAACCAGCAGCAGGTTAAAAACCAAATTTATCTTGGTGGGCCTCCATTCTCTGTCATCGTGTCCGTTTCATGACTTATGATCTTCAAAGTTCTTTGAGTCGATGTTTTCACATCTTCTTCTCTTCTCCTCTTTTTTGTGCTGTTAACGATCTCTTATTAGTGTCCACAAATGGCGCTTGTAGATCTTAATGAAGCATATGACAATATTGATTGGGATTTTCGACTTTGCAGCTTACAAACATTTGCTTCAGCTCTGAAAAAATCTTGTGTCCACTTTCTTGTGCGTGTGTGTTTTTTCCCCAAAATTTTATTAGACAAGATGATCAAGGGCAGTTTCCCAAGAAGCAGAATTATAGAGCTTTAGGGTTTAGAGAAAATGTTCTACAGCAGAGTCGCTCAAGGCAATGGAGACGCCATTAACAAATCCAAACAATTTTCTATCCATCATCTCCTTCCAGGCACATCAAATTTAGGGAGGGGCAGAGACCAGGAGAAGGATTTCAGCGCATGGAACAGAAATCCAGTATCTAAAGCACAAATGCTACCCTGTTTCCCTGAAAATAAGACCTCCCCAGATAATAAGCCCAATTGGGCTTTTGAGCACAAGGTGGCGCAGTGGTTAGGGTGCAGTACTGTAGGCCACTTCAGCTGACTGTTATCTGCAGTTCAGCGGTTCAAATCTCACCGGCTCAAGGTTGACTCAGCCTCCCATCCTTCCGAGGTGGGTAAAATGAGGACCTTGACTGTGGGGGCGATATGCTGACTCTGTAAACCGCTTAGAGAGGGCTGAAAGCCCTATGAAGTGGTATATAAGTCTAACTGCTATTACTATTGCTATTGCTATAAGCCCTCCCTGAAAATATTGCACACAGCAGCAGCCATGAGTATGGGAGATATATGTAGTCAAAATAACATTCCTTTCTTAGAGAGTCAAGGACACCTTGCCCTGAAGCTGTGATGGTGTGACTGGGAGGCGTCTCCAGCTTTGGACTGTGCTTTAATTGGACCATGTAATAGACATGTGGGTGCTGGGCAGGGATGTAGACTTTCTTTTGGGTGGGGAAAACCTGGAAGCTTTCAGATTCGGGTTTTCCCAGATGTGCCAATATGACATCTCTAATAAAATGGAATAGAATGAGAAAAGTCGAGTCTCGGAGTCTTCTTTCATTGGGTGTGACTTGGAACCCTGACATGGCCATACATATTCCGGTTGACCTCATAATTTCTTGCTGAAAGAGAGTCTATGACAACTCGCCATGGCCATGACTCACCCATCAACTTCTCATGGCCAATTCATTGTGGGGCGACTTGCCGTGGCCAACACACCACGAGGCAACTTAGCAATAGCAATAGCAATAGCAGTTAGACTTATATAGCGCTTCATAGGGCTTTCAGCCCTCTCTAAGCGGTTTACAGAGTCAGCATATTGCCCCCAACAACAATCCGGGTCCTCATTTCACCCACCTCGGAAGGATGGAAGGCTGAATCAACCCTGAGCCGGTGAGATTTGAACAGCCGAACTGCAAAATTGCAGTCAGCTGAAGTAGCCTGCAGTGCTGCATTTAACCACTGTGCTACCTCGGTTCTTGCCACGGGACAATTCAATGCAGGATTAGTTCCCTTTATTATTCATCAAAGGATTACGAAAGTGGGTAGCCCTAGGAATGATTTCGTTTGATACAAGAATTGAAATAACGTTGACAAAACACAGTCGACAAAAATAGATGGAACTAAGGGAATCCTGCAGTGAGTTGTTTCAGGGCAAGTGGGCTGGGATGAGTTGGTCACAGCGAATGAGCCATGCCCAGTTGGCCTTGGAGAGTTGTCCCATTCCACCAAAGGAACCTCCTTGACATCTTTCTGTCTTCTCAGCGAGAACCACATTGCCTCCTCGGTCTGGATCGTTTAATTGCCAGCTCCCTCCGCCACTATTTATCTGTTACTCTTATTTAAAGCAATAGAGCAATTTGGGATCCAGAGAGGATGGCAGCCAATTAAGTTGTATTTCTCCATAAGGAGGCGATTGTGTCGATCCCCCCAGGCTCTTCCAGCCATTCAATGGGTGTGAAATATGTCTTCCCTTACTCCCCTCCCTCAACCTTAGATTCAATCATCACCCTTTTAGAATTCTCGTTTCTTCTCCGCTGACACTAACAGTCCGCCTGCAAATGTCTCTTCATTGCTCATTAGCGCATATTGTTTCAATGTCCTTTGTTTTCATTTTGGGTTTCTTGAACTCTTACCAATTCAAGTAAAAAGAATTCAGAGGAGCAAGGAAGGTGGCTGTCTAATTTTTTTTTCTAAATTCTTCTTCATGTGACCTGCCCAGACTTTGACCTAGAACTCCAGGAGTTGTCCAATCCATATATATATATATATATATATATATGTATGTATGTATGTATGTATGTATGTATGTATGTATGTATATGTATGTATATGTATATGTACATGTACATGTACATGTACATGTACATACGTACGTATGTATATGTATATGTATGTATGTATATATATGTGTGTGTGTGTGTGTGTATATATATATATAAATAATAATGGCTCTGTGTGTATGTGTATGTATGTATGTTCCAGCATAACTCTGGACCGCATTGAGCAACTTCAACCAAACTTGCTACACAGATGAATTACTTTCTGGAGAAAAATACTGTGGGGGTAAGATGACCCTAATACCCCTTGGTGTGTGTGTGTGTGTTCTGTTAAGATAGAGCCTGTTGTGCCTTAAAATGGCTTCTACTGTACTGCTGTCAAATGGGTTCTACTGTACAGCACAGTGGAGTTGCCATGGTAATGGCTTCACAGTACTCCACAAGGGAGCTCCCTCTGGTAAGGGGGAAAATCCAACATTAGAAATTATGTTTGGTTCGGACATTTCCCCCCTATAAATAAATACCCGGGCAACACCAGGTTATCGGCTAGTGTATAATAAAGTGGAATCATTATATCCCATGATTTAGAAAGTAAATTTCTCTTCATGCTGCCTTTTTTTTTGGCAGCCAGATCACACTCCTAACTCATCTTTAGTAACCAAGTATGTGAAAAATTCTCTTTCATTATGCTTTTATAACTCCGTATGACCATGAGGAGTTCAAAGGAACTGCTAAGGAGAAGAAACTAGGAACGTAACCAACCTTATAATCAACAAGGAATCTAATCCGTATCTACAGAGATCGATGGCGGAGGCCTTCGAACTAAAGAATAAAGTTGGTTGAAGTGGTAACAGTATTAAGAAGTCAAGAAACCTCTTGTAGGTCAAGCAATTTCACTGAAGAAGCAGATTAGGAAGGCTATTGACGCTGTTGAACTTTGGTTTTGGAGAAGGCTCCTCAGATTACCACCGACAGTCAAGAAAACAAATCAATGAATCCCTGAACAAGGTCATCCAAAGTTCTTGCTCGAAGGACAAAGGACTGGATTTGAATTATCCATCCTATTCGGACACATGATGCAAAGACTCATCTCCCTGGAAAAGTCTCTAATGCTGGGAATGGTGGAAGAGAAGAAGACGACAATCAGCAAAAAGGGATGGACTTTGTTACAGTGGTGATGGGTGCATCATGAGAAGACACCAAGTGATGGACAGGAAAAAAAATCGATCCTAGTGGTTGCTAAGAGACGACACTGACTTGATGGCACCTGATCAATCAATTTCTTCTGGTAGCTCAAATTTGAGGTTCTTAGTAACCTAAGGATTTTATAGTCCTTCTGTTGAAATAACCTGTTGTCATCCTCGTCCTCGTCCTCGTCCTCGTCCTCGTCCTCGTCCTCCTCCTCCTAACCACTGTCTGTCCCACAGCAGGATGAAGTTGTCTTCCGAATGTTTCCAGCCAATATGATCCTGAGCTTTCTTTTGCCAATTGGATGCACAGTATTTGCTGATGTCATCATCCAACTTGTTTTAGGACTCTTTCATGGATGCTTCTGATCAAGCGGGATCCTCCCCGAGCCACCGTGGTGCAGTGGTTAGAGTGCAGTACTGGAGGCTACTTCTGCTGACTGCCAGCTGCCTGCAATTTGGCAGTTCAAATCTCACCAGGCTCAAGATTGGACTCAGCCTTCCATCCTTTCAAGGTTAATAAAATGAGGACCCAGATTGTTGGGGGCAAATATGCTGACTCTGTAAACCGCTTAGAGAGGGCTGTAAAGTATTGTGAAGAGGTATGTAGGTCTAAGTGCTAAGTGCTAAGTGGGAAGGAAGGAAGGAAGGAAGGAAGGAGCTGTGGTGGCACAGTGGTTAGAATGAAGAATTGCAGGTTAACTCTGCCCACAGCCAGGACTTCAATCCTGATCAGCTCAAGGTTAATTCAGCCTTCCATCCTTCCAAAGTTAATAAAGTGAGAACCCAGATTGTTGGGGGGCAAGAGGCTGACTCTGTAAACTGCTTAGAGAGGGCTGTAAAACACGGTGAAAGCGGCATATAAGTCCAAGGGATATTGCTATCGCTATTTTATCACTGCCTTGGTCCACCTGCCCTTAAGTTCCTCTTGCTATGTGACCAACCCATTTCCATTTCAATCCTTTTATTGTTTTTATCATATTGTATACTTTGTTCGCTAATCCATATGTGTGGAATCCATATGTGACATGTAACGGGATCTATACTGAAAGGTCACGAAGCTGCTTTCCCACTCAACGTTCACGGACTACGACGAAGTAGACCTCGACTCAAGACCACAACTGAGCCCAAAATTTCTGCTGCTAAGCAAGAAAATTGTCAAGCGAGTTTTGCCTCCTGATATGACCTTTCCTGCCCGAGTTGTTAAGCGAATCACCGCAGTTGTTAAGTGAGGTAAATCTGGCTTCCCCCATTGACTTGGCTTGTCGGAAGGTCGCCAAAAAGGGATCGCAGGACCCAGGGACCGGGCAAATGTCACAAACACACACACACACCCGTTTGTCAATCAGCTGAATGTGGATCACACGACTGCAACGGTCGTAAGTGTGAAAAATGGTCACAAGTGACTTTTTCCCAGTGCTGTTGTAACATCGAGTGGTGGTTAAGTCAAGGATTTCCTGTGCAGTCAAGATTTGGAAGTGCGAATGAAAGAGGCCATTGCATTGATCCCTTCCTAGTCACACTTTCATAATAAAGCGAAACCTTCTCAACAATTAAACATTCTGTGTTCATCCTACCCTTCATAGAAAAGGGAAGATTTGTACCCTTTGGGTGGCCCTGTTTAAATAAATGCAGGCTAAAAAAAAACCCTCCTCCTTTTCTTTTGATGAAGTACGATTGTGCTGTTAAAACACTAATTTGAAAGCAAAGACAATTTAAACACAAAATGTTCATCCGTGCAGTTCTCCAAATTGACCAAGCCCTTTAGCCCTATTTTCTCTGCCTCTCCTAGGAAACCATCCTTGAAGAGCTTTCAATGTTGTTTTTTTTAAAAACTCCCACTTTTATTGTCTCTCTGTGTGTAAGAGAATGACACACTTGGCCCCCGATTTAATGCGGAGAATTACGCGCTGTACCATTCCGATGGCACAATCAGGATTTCTGACACTAGAACAAGAACGAAGAAACAATTAATTACCAACATCTGTTTTCAGCCCACATTTTAATTACCTAATTCTAGCCATCTGTAATCCTCAGCGCTTTTCCTTGAGTTTCCATTCCTTGGCTGTGTGATTCAGGGGAGAATCACGCTTGGAACAAACAACACCCTAACATTTTCAGCAGGAAAAGTTCCATAATCTCGCAGCCAGATTTCCGTAGCTGTCACAAACCTCCCTGTAAAACCCAGATCATCCGATCTGCCCAGCGTCCTGAAGGCAGAGCAAGAAGCAACGCGTGGAATCAAGGAGAGAAGCAACTTAGAACTAAGGAGAAATTTTCTGACTGGTAGAACAATTAATCGGTGGAACTACTTGCTTCCAGAAGTTGGGAATGCTCCAAAACTGGAAGTCTTTAAGAAGAGTTTGGTCAACCATTTGTCTGAAATGGTATAGGGCAGGGGTGGGCAATTGTAAACACTCAAAAGAGCCATTTGGACCCATTTCCCACGGAAAAGAAAACACCGGGAGCCACAAAACCCTTCCCGTGCCTGACTATTCCTGAGCAGCCACAAAATTAGCATATGTAGTTGAATTAAACATTCTGTTTTCTTACAAAACCTTTCTTGGATTTCACCATGTTCGGCCTACCAGGGGTTGAAAAGCTCAAGAAATCACTTTCCAGCGGATGTCACACTTTGGCTGGTGTAACGAATATTTTGAGCAACAGGGAGCCACAGCCCAGGGATAAAAGAGCCACATGCGGCTCCGGAGCCACAGAATGCTGAACCCTGGTACAGGGTAGTGACGGCTAACCTTTTTGTTGTTGCGTGCCTGTACCCATAATGCAATGCCCACATGACCCCCCCACCCCCTGCACACACTGCCCCCATATGCATGGGAGGTACGCATGCATGTGCTGAGGCGATGGCTCACGGGCCCGCAGAGAGGGCTTTGCGTGCCACCTGTGGCCTGCGTGCCATAGGTTCGCCATCACAGGTATAGGGTCTCCTTTCTGAGCAGTGGGTTGGACTAGAAGACCTCCAAGGTCCCTTTCAGCTCTATTCCGATTGATTGATTGAATATTTTGGTCTTCTGACAGCATGACCGAGGGATGGAAATCCCAGCCACAATTGTGGTTGTAACCCCAGTTAATATCGGTATTTAGCGCTGAATTTGCCTCTAAGCACCATGAAGGGTTTTTTAATAGACTTGACTAGAATTGGAATGAAAAAGAATGTTAATTCCATTACATTAAAGGCTTCATTGTGGCTGTATAGCATGGCCTAGAGGTGCAGCTCTCGCCTCACCATCAGGAGGCAGTGAGTTCGATCCTAGGTAGAGGCAAATATTTCTCTCTCTGGGCACAATGAGAATAGATCTGCTGAATAAAACTCTGCATTGGCAACAGGAATGGCATCCGGCCAGTAATCACTCAGCTCCATTCAGTTGGCCCAGAGTTCATCCCGCAAGGGATTATGGGGTCATTAACAGAAGGTGAATTGTGGCTGTATAGGGTTTCCTACTTGAGCAGGGGGTTGGACTAGAAGACCTTCAAGGTCCCTTCCAATTCATTTGTTCCGACCACGCAGACTTCTCCAGTGAACTATCTATGGCCACCAGCCACACTTCTGGGATTTGAAGAGCTTCTGGAAACCAGCCTCACCTGCTGGCTTCTGCTACCAGCCAGAAAAATGTAATGGGAAGGAATAGAAGTTGCATTTCGGCTGCCAGCAAAGGTGGGGAGGGGAGAGCAAATCAACCAAAGCCAGGGAGGGGAAATGGGAAGAAGCTATCTGCTCCCAGACGCCTCGCTCAAAATTTGAATTTTAACAATCCCCCAGGGACCCACTGGGATAATTTAAACTGTTTTTGAAACAGCTCAGAGTTTTTCCCATGCAGAGGAAACGCAACGGCATGCTACACCACAAAAGAGGTAACTATCGCGCTCCCTGGCAATTTGGAAGTTGGCACTGAAGTTAAGACAGGAGGCTCGATTTTTTTTTTTTATTCAGCTATTCATCTCCTAACCTCAGAGCTAATTTCCCCTAGATTTGTGCCTCATCGTAAATACGGATATTCCTCCAGGAATGGAACTGCAAGGGGACAGTTTTGAGAGAAAGCTGATTTTGGGAGAAAGCAATGTGCAGCTTTGCCGCCCACTTAATGCTATAATCTCTGCAACTCTCCAAAAACCACTTTGGTTTCTGGAAGTTCTTTAAAAAAAACAAACCCTCATTGAGACCACATTGCCCATATTTCTATGCGACGCCTGGAAAAATCCCTGGGAATGCTAGTAAATATAAGAAAAGTACTGCGTAATAAAACCAACCTTTGGCGCAGATCAAGCTTGAGCCCCATTAAATTGGGATAACAGTTTTTTTTTTAAAAAAAAAAAACGAGAACAAAACCTGCAAAATCATCGCTGGTAAAATCTCAAGAAAAGTCAGAGCACAAGAGAGAGAAACAGAGAGAGAAAAACAGAGAGAAAGAGAGAGAGAGTGAGAGAGAAAGAAAGAAAGAAATAGAGAGAGTGAGAGAGAGAAAGAAAGAAATAGAGAAATAGAGAGACATAGAAATAGAGAGGGAGAGAAAGAAAGAAAGAAAGGGAGAGAGAGAGAGTGTGTATGTGAGAGAAAGAAATATATACATACATACACACACACATACAGAAAGAAATAGAGAGTGAAAGAAAGAGAGAGAAAGAGACAAAGAAATAAAAAGAGTGTGTGTGTATGTGTATGTGTGTGTGTGAGAGAGAGAAAGTGAAAGTGTGAGAGAGAAAGAGAAAGAGAGACAGAAAGAAATAGAAGAGAGAGAAAGAAATAGAAGAGAGAGAAAGAAAGAGAGAAATAGAAAGAGAATGAGAAAAAATAGACACAGAAAGAGAGAAAAAGAGAGAAAAAGAGAGAAAGAGAAAGAGAGAGTGAGACTGAGAAAGAGAAAGAAAGAGAGAAACAGAAAGAGAAAAAATACACAGAGAGAGAAAAAGAGAGAAAAAGAGAGAAAGAAAGAGAGAGTGAGACTGAGAAAGAAAGAGAAAGAGAGAGAGAGAGCGAAATAGGAGAAAGAGAGAGTGAGAAAGAGAAATAGAGAGAGAGAAAGAGAGAGAGAGAGAAATCACTCCAGTCTGTCACAAATCTTTGGCTTTATGAACAAGCTTTATTTATATTGCGTTCCGTCTGAGGTTTTTAAGCAACGGAGGGACTCTGCTAGGTAGGGAGAGAAAGAGGGCAATGAATTATCTGCCGTGTTCCTCTGGATTGAGGGGGAAGAGTGGGAGGACAGTGATGAAGAGAGACAGAGGAGGATCTGAGCTCAGTTGAAACCATGGCAGGTTGGAAAACGTGCCAGCGAGCAGCAGAAATCTCCTGGGTGCCAGACGCTTCCCGATATTTTAGGACAGAGAACACCGTTATGCAGATCACATCATATACACCCTCTTAAGAGTCCGCTGATCTTTCACGCGATCGGAGAAGGGAGAAGATTGAGTGCCTGCTTAAGTATTCACATCCCCAGCTTTGCGTAAGAGCCAACAGCAACTATGCGTCTTCCTACCTTTCCAGACAAGCCATGTGCGGGCAGAATCCCCAAATCCCCTTTTCCTTCTGCTTTCTAGGAAAGACACAAGTCCTCCCTTCCGGGGGCTCTGAAAGGCTTAAAGAGGGAGAGACAGAAAGAGAGAGAGAGACAGAAGCAGAGAAATGGAGAGAGAGAGAGAGAGACAGACACAGAGAGAGAGAGAGACAGAGACAGAGACAGAGAGAGACACACAGAGAGAGAGAAACAGAGAGAGAGAGAGACAGATACAGGGAGACAGACAGAGAGACAGACAGAGAGAGACACACACACAGAGACACACAGAGAGAGAGACAGAGACAGAGAGACAGAGAGAGACACACAGAGAGACAGAGAGAGAGAAAGAGAGAGAGGGAGAGAGACACAGAGAGATAGAGAGAGAGAGTGAGAGTGAGAGAGATTCCCAATCTGAGGATCTACTAATTGAAAACCAATTTAGGAGGAAGGAAGAGATACGTCCTTCAGGGAGGGCATATGTCTAAGAGGCATGACACCTTATTGCAGATGAAAAAGTAGAATAACTGGAGGACCATATCAAAACATGTTTTAGGGTAAGAAGGCTACGCAAATGTTGAAGCTCTAGAAAAAGTGCAGAGAAGAGCAACGAAGATGATTAGGGGACTGAAGGCTAAAACATACTGTAGAAAGAACGGTTGCAGGAAACAGGTATGTCACGTTTAATGAAAAGAAGGGCTAGAGATGATGACATGATAGCCATGTTCCAATACCATAAAGAAGAGGGAGTTAACTTATTCTTCAAGTTAACTTATTCTCCAAAGCAACTGAGAGTAGGACAAGAAGCAATGGGTGGAAACTAATCAAGGAGAGAAGCAACCTAGAATGAAGGAGACATTTCCTGATAGTTAACAACTTGCCTCCAGAAGTTGTGGGTTCTCCCTCACTGGAGATTTTTAAGGACAACTCTTTGTTTGAAATAGTATAGGGCTTCCTGCTTGAGCAGGAGGTTGGATTAAAATACCCCCAAGATCCCTTCAAACTCTATTAATTCTGTTATTCTGTAACATGGCCATCCCTTTTGAGCAGACTTCCCAAACGTAGATATCCTCCAGACAAGTAGGATTCCCAGAATTCATAGTAATGGTTAAGATCATTATGGAATCCTGGGGTTGAAGGCCACACATCTGAAGAACATCCAAGTGGAAGGCTGATGAATGTAGCTCAAACTGAGAAGTAGAATACATCTTCTGCATGCAGAAGACCTTGGGTTCAGTCTAGAACCTCCGGTCTCAAAGATGGGGAGCTAAGACAGATAGCCAATTAAACAAGACTCTGGTTCTGTACCAGACAATGTTGATGTTTCTAGGAAAACAAGCCTGAAGAGGATGACAGCTTATCTGTTGGCTTTCCACTAATCAAAACATTTTATAAGATAATGGAACAGAAGAATCCTGCTGTTTCCGTTTCTAAAGATCCATGTGGCCTACTACCCTCTTCTCCAAGAGGCCCATCAGACAATTTTAGGAAATACCTAAGCATGACACGGAGACATAAAGTTAGAGCACTGACAATCCGGAGAGAAATCAGAATATCTCCAAAGAAGTCCCAGCAGCAGAACATATGCAGCTAGTTAATTGGCCTATCGATTCTCAACTATTTAAATTATCTTAATCATTTATGGGATGCTAGACTGCTTTAGGCTTGCAACAAGAGAAGGGAAGAGAGGGGACAGGACAGGAGGAGTGGAGAGGAGAGGGGGAGAAGGGAAGAGGAGGGAAGGGAAGGGAGAGGGGAGGGGAGGAGGAAAGAGAGGAGAGGAGGAGGGAGGAGAGGGGAGAAGACAGGAAAGAAGAAAGAGGAGAGGAGGGGAGAGAGGAGAGGAGGAGGGAGGAAAGAGGAGGGGAGAGGTTAGGGGAGAGGACAGGAGAGGCGAGGAAAGGAGGGAAGAGATGAGAGGAAGAGAGAGGAGAGGAGAGGAGGGGAGGAGAGGAGAGGAGAGGAGGAGAGGAGAGGAGAGGAGAGAATGGCTACTACAGAAAACTCTTGAAATTTCCAACTTGAAATCTGAAAAGAACGAGGAAGTGCAGCTCTTATTCTAACTTCCATTCTGTCATCTAACTTGAGCAATGTAGGTGGGCAGAGCTGAGAGGTTCATTAAATTTTAGACCTTGAATTTTTATTGAAAAAGGGAATCACTACTGAACCCCTTACCCCTTCTCTTCTCCCACCCAAGACCTCCCTACACGGGACGGAGTGAGTCGAGGACAGATGCATGGGTTTACTTACTGCTGGTCCAGTAAAAGGAATATGGTCACAATTCTCTAACCAGGAGTGGTTGAGACTCTCCGCAAATTCCTGGAAGAAAGGATGGGACTGGTTGAAGATAGAAAACCCCATGATGTTCACTCGATCATCCATAAGGCTGTCCAGTTGCTGGAGAGAAAATTCCTACAGGAAGCCAAGGATCAAAAAGAAGAATTAGTATGTTCCTCAATGCTCGAAACGCGTATTCAATAACAAATATGTATAAACATTGATTTTGAATGCATGAAGTGGATACGAATAAAAAGAAACATTAGGACGGGGATGGTAGACACGTTGGTGCGCTTATGCATGCCCCTTAAAGACCTCTTAAGAATGGGGTGAGGTCCACAGAAGACAGTTTAAGGTTAAAGTTTTGGGGGTTTGAGGATGTAACAATGGAATCAGGTAGGGCATTCCAGGTGTTGACCACTCTGTTGCTGAAGTCGTATTTTCTGCAATCGAATTTGGAGCGGTTTACCTTGCGTTTGTGTCGATTGTGTGCTGGTGTATTGTTGTGGTTGAAGCTGAAGTAGTCATCAACAGGTAGGACATTGTAGCAGATAATTTTATATACTACGCTCAGTCAGACTGAAGGCGGCGTAGTTCTAAGTTGTCAAAGCCCAAAATGTTAAGCCTGTTGGCTTAAGGGATTCTGTTGCGAGCAGAGGAGTGGAGGAGTCTTCTCGTGAAATATCTCTGGACTCGCTTGATTGTATTAATGTCCGATATGCAGTGCGGGTTCCAGACAGATGAGCTGTATTCAAGGATTGGTCTAGCAAAGGTTTTGGATAGCAGTACAATATTCCCAGAGAAGAAGCTATGCAAGATTAGGTTAAGAACTCTTAATGCCTTTTTTGCAATGTTGTTACAGTGGGCTCTTCATTAGATATTCATCTAATGAATTAGATATTCATCTAATGAATTAGATATTATTAGATATTAGACTCATTAGATATGAGTCCTCCAAGGTCCTTGACAGAGTGAGGGTCATCTACAAGGTCGTGTCCATCTAGCTTGTATTTTGGGTTCTTATTTCTTCTTTTTTTTTGCCAAGTGTCAGACAGAGCATTTGTTGGTTGAGATGAAGGGAAAGCATTTCACCAACTGCAAAGACTGGTAAGGAATGTCAAGAAGATTCAACAGCTATTTATTTATGAACTCCTTCTGGGGGGAAAAAAGGAGAAAGAATTCAAAATCCTCATCTGTTGCAAACATGACCAGGAGGAAGTCATGTGTAACATGAAAACTGAGAAGGCCTTAGCCTCTTGTCTTTATAAATTGCGGATGGAACTCACTGGAGAATCCAACTTCTATCTCCATAAAAAGAAGAAAAAATAATAAAGGCTCATCTTCATTTCACAAACCAGCACCGGGGACTGACCTTCACAGATCAAAGGAGGCATTAAAACTTCAATTTCTATGAGCAGTTACAAAACCGTGAAATAAATTATGATCCGGGTCAAGACAGAGATTTTACCCTCGTAAATCAGAAATGTAATGCTGGTTTTCTGTTGTTTGTTTTGCAAAGGTGGCTATTATTCTAGCTTTTAAGCCAGATGGGGAAGACAAAGGCAATGACTGACAACTTATCGGTGATGGACAAACTTAAAATCAGGAGCCCGACTGGGGATTTCTTTCTGGCCTGAGTTGCGTTATCATTAAGCAACACGAAAATTAGCGGCTGCATTACTGACACAGCTTGAATGATGCAGTTTTTCGGTTTCCCAGGCAGGTTATTTATTTCCGCATAGCACATTGTCAACTCGTGGCACGAGGGCAGATGGCTAATGAGAGCCAGGGGCCTGGAGGGATTTCGTATGCAAAGAGTGTGGCAACAATTGTGCCAAACAAGCACGATCTGTCTTTCTCCCTGGACAGACGCCGGAGGACCAAGGGGGGAAAAAATCAAATCTCTCAGACCTATCCAGGAATCTTGAGTAGAGTAGATTTGCAGAAAAAAAAACACAACTCCGAGTAGCAACCTCACAAAGAAAACCAGCCGAGAAACAAAAGTGACAATGCATTTGAATAGCTGGTACCCTGAGAAATCACCTTCCTACAGGAAGATAAAAGACTAAAACCAAACATATTTTATGTCGTGAAGACTTCAATCAGGAGTTTTAAAGCAAGAAGAATAGGATAGGATAGAATAGAAGATAGAATAGAAAATAGAATAGAAAATAGAATAGAATAGGAGTAGGAGTTAGGAGTAGAAGTAAAGTAAAGTAGAGTTTAATAGAGTAGAGTAGAATAAATATTGGAATGAAGAATAGAGTAGAATAGAATTAGAATGGAATAGAATAGAATCAATAGAGAATAGAATAGAAATAAGAGTAGAATAGAATAGAATAGAATAGAATCAATAGAGAATAGAATAGAAATAAGAGTAGAATAGAATAGAATCAATAGAGAATAGAATAGAAACAATAGAGTAGAATAGAATAGAATCAATAGCAAATAGAATAGAAATAAGAGTAGAGTAGAATAGAATAGAATCAATAAATAGAATAGAAATAATAGAGTAGAATAGAATAGAATCAATAGAGAATAGAATAGAAATAAGAATAGAGTAGAGTAGAATAGAATAGAATCAATAGAGAATAGAATAGAAATAATAGAGTAGAATAGAATAGAATCAATAGCCAATAGAATAGAAATAACAGAGTAGAATAGAATAGAATCAATAGAGAATAGAATAGAAATAAGAATAGAGTAGAGTAGAATAGAATAGAATAGAATTCTTTATTGGCCAAGCGTGATTCGACACACAAGGAATTTGTCTCTGGTGCATAAACTCTCAGTGTACACATGAGCAACAAGTGATAAATCATGATTATCGTAATAAAATATAAACAATTAGGGGGTAAAGTACAGAATTTTTGGAAATAGTGGTAGGAATAAATAAAGGAGAAGATTTGTAAGATTTGGAGATTGTGGTAGAGAGCTCCAGCCTTTGTCATTTGGTGAGCTCACTAAATGCAGTTTCTTTTAATGCTTTGAATATCTTCTTCTCGGGGTTTTTATTGCGGCCCAGACCGAGCTGTGATTTATGAGATCAGCTACTCCCCTTCCATCTGTTGGCTGTATATGCTTAACATTCCTCAAGAGTTACTTCCTCAGCCTGTTTACCATCTCTGATACCTCCTTCCCCCAGGTCAAGAGAGGAAGGAAAGAGGGCTGTGATGGCGAACCAATGGTACGTGTGTCCGAGGTGGCACGCAGAGCCCTCTCTGTTGGCACCTGCACCGTCGCCAGCTGCTCTTCTGCTGCAGTGCCGGAAAATGGCCTGAAAACAACCCCAAAATGCTCCACAATGGCCTAAAAATGGCCTGAAAAACAGCCAAAACACAGGCTATTTTTCTGGCTGTTTTCTGGGCCATTTTCAGGCTGTTTTTGGCCATTTGGGGGCCATTTCTAAACTAAAAAGGACCCAAAAACGCCCCGAAAAATGGCCTGAAAATCAGCCAAAAAACAGGCATGTGCATGGCGGCCAGCTAGTCTTCTGGTGTTCTGGCATACAAAAAGACCAGCTGGCTGGCATGCATGCACATGCCGGAAGCCTGAAGACCAACTGGTTGGCGCATGAGCGCATACCCACCATCTGGTCTTTGGGTTTCTGGTGCTCCAGCATGTATACATGCATGTGTGTGCACACACATTCCAGTTCAGACACTCGGTTTGTTTGTTTGTTTGTTTGTTTATTATTTATTTATTTATTTGTTTATTAGACTTATATACCGCTTCATAGGGCTTTCAGCCCTCTCTAAGCGGTTTACAGAGTTAGCATATCGCCCCCACAGTCTGGGTCCTCATTTCACCCACCTCGGAAGGATGGAAGGCTGAGTCAACCTTGAGCCGGTGAGATTAGAACCGCTGAACTGCAGATAACAGTCAGCTGAAGTGGCCTGCAGTACTGCACCCTAACCACTGCGCCACCCCGGCTCTCTAAAGTTCCCGAAAAGGTTTGCATCACTGAATTAGGGAATCTAGAGGCTGGCTGATGTTTGGAGAGAGAATTCAGCATTCTCCTACTAGTCCTCTTGAATACTTAATGCACAGGGGAGAATTACGATGCAGTACCCATGGAGTAGTTGGAAAAACCAGGATGAAGACCTTGGCCAAAGCCGTCTTGGCGCTTCAGTGTTGCCACTGGAGCTGAGGGATAGGGAAGGGGGAATTGAGATATCTGCGGTTGTTTGGTCAAAATAAGATACTTTTCTCTTGGGAACCAAGGACGTTCTCACACCTGGCTGGAGGAAGGAAGAGTGATGTCACCAGGCAACCAGACAGCGCCTTGATTGGACCATGTGACTGGTTGTTTGGTGGTTGTGGGAAAAACTTTTAATTACCGTATTTTTCGCAGTATAAGACACACCTCCCCCCCATAAAAAGGGTGAAAATTTGGGTGCGTCTTATACACTGAACGTAGCCCCACCCACCCATCCACCAGCTCCAACCCTTTAGCCTCTGCCTCCCGGCAATTTATCTCTTTGCAGCAAACCGGGCTTGAGGAGATGATGATCAGGAGCAATTGAAAGTGAAACTTGCTGTTTGCTCCACGTGGCAAATCGCTGGGAGGCAGATTATTATTTTTTTCTTGTGCTAATCAGGCTGTTTGCTGCAAGGAGGTAAGTCAACAACTATGAATGCCTATAGAATGTTAAAATGATTAGACTTATTTTAAAGACTTCTTTATTATTATTCTAGACAACTTAACAGAATGAAGAAGCTTTTAAAAATAAATGCTTGATCTGAAGTGGCCCCGTACTACTGTTTTAAAAAGTGCTATTCTTTTAAATAGCAGAGAATAACTATAGAAAGCCACATCGTTTTTAACAGCATCTGTACAAGTATAGTCTGAAATATAACACTACAAAGAGTACATATTGTCCATACTGTTTGTTGCAAGGAGGCAAATTGCTGAGAGGCAGATATTTTCCCCTTGTTTTCCTCCCCAAAATTTAGGTGCATCTTATACTTCAGAGCGTCTTATACTTCAGAGCGTCTTATACTTCAGAGCGTCTTATACTCTGAAAAATATGGTAGGGGCCCTTCAGAGTCGATTTTCCCCAGATCTGTGCCAATATGATATTTCAAATAAAGCTATTCCTTGAGGAATCCACCTACCTCAGAGTTTTGGATTGTAATGGATCTATTACTTGGGACCCTGTATAAGAGCGCCAGCATGCCTATTGTCCCTGTCCTACTATCCCCATTTATTTGTACTCATTTCCTTTGTCTGTGTCCATGTTTATAGTCGTGTCTGTTATCTTGTACGTTTGACTAAATCAATAAAATAAATCTTGATTTCATCCGAGATCTTCCTGGCTCCCTGTGCAACCCTCTTTATCAATTACTGCAAGAGGTTTATTGGGAGGAGACTTCTGCAGCTGATTAATATCCTTCTAATCATTTCTTAAGTGCCCGTTTATGAGGGATTTTATGAGCTGATGAGGGGGCAGATTCCAAAACGGGAGACTGATGGAGAGAATTCAGATGCTGCTGTCATAATGTGCTCAAAACCCGTCGGCGTCCTCAAAAATCCTCTCTAATTTTTGCGCCGGTTTCTTTTATCGTTTGCAGCAGATTTTGTGAAGCAAAGAGGATTAATGGCGTCTTGACTCTGGAGTGGCATGCCATTCCTGTTTCTTGTTTTTCTGCAAATTTTCTGTTTTCTCATCCAGAAAAAAAAAATGTTCCTTAATCTCAATTAAAGGAAAAAAGAATTCCAAGCAAAATCAGTAAACCCTCCTTCCACATTGGAGTGATGGAAACTACCATAGGCCAGTATTTCTCATCCAGTTTTGGTCACTACACTATAAAACCTCACCTCTTAGATGAGACTCTAAAAAAAAGTGCAGAGAAGAGCAACCAAGATGATTTAGGGGACTGGAGGCTAAAACATTGCAGGAACTGGGCATGGCTAGTCTAGGGAATAGAAGGACCAGGGGAGACATGATAGCAGTCTTCCAATATTTAAAAGGCTGCCACAGAGAGAATAGAATAGAATAGAATAGAATAGAATAGAATAGAATAGGATTCTTTATTGGCCAAGTGTGATTGGGCACACAAGGAATTTGTCTTTGGTGCATAAGTCTCAGTGTACATAAAAAGACAAGATACATTCATCAAGTATCATGAGGCACAACACTTCATGATAGTCGTAGGGTACAAATAAGCAATCAGAAAACAATCCATATCAATATAAAATGTAAGGATACAAGCAACAAAGTTACAGTCCTGCATTCATAAGTGGAAGGAGATGGGTGATAGGAACAATGAGAAGACTAATAGTAATAGTAATGCAGCCTTAGTGAATGGTTTGACAGTGGTGAGGGAATTATTTGTTTAGCAGAGTGATGGCATTCAGGGGGAAAAAAACTGTTCTGGTGCCTAGTTGAGAGGAAGGGGTCAAGCTATTTTCCAAAACACCTAAAGGCCAGACAAGGAATAATGGATGGAAACTGACCAAGGAGAGATTCAACCTGGAAATAAGGAGAAATTTTCTGACAGGGAGAACAATCAACCCAATCAACAGAAGTTGCCTTCAGAAGTTGTGGGAGCTTCATCCCTGGGGGCTTTCAAGAAGAGATTGGACTGCCATCTGTCAGAAATAGTGTAGGGTCATCTGCTTGGGTGGGGGGTTGGACTAGATGACCTACAAACTCTGTTAATCTGTAATCATCTTTGGAAACTTTAAGATATATATGGACTTCAACTCCCAGAATTCTCCAGCCAGCCTCCATCGAATTCTGGGAGTTGAACTTCATATATATCTGAAAGTTGCCAAAGATGAGAAACACTGATCTAAGGCAGAGGGTAATATACAATATTGTCAGTACGGGTAGCCCTCGACTTACAACCCCAATTGAGCTCAACATTTCTGTTGCAAAGTGAGACAGTTGTTAAGTGAATTTCATCCCATTGGATGACTGTTCTTGGAGCAGTTGCTAAGTGAATCACTCCAGTTGTTAAGCTAGTAAGTGAATCCAGCTTCCCCATTGATTTTGCTTCTCAGAAGATCACAAAAAGGGATCACATGATCTTAGACCAGTGCAACAGTCATAAATATGAGTCAGCTGCCCAGCATCCAAATTTTGATCCCGCGATCATGGGGACACGGCCTTCAGTGTGGAAAAAAAAAACGGTCATGAGTCACTTTTTTTCAGTGACGTAACTTTGAATGGTCATTAAGTGAATTGTGAATTGGAGACCGCTTATAGTTGACGATCTCGCCATCCATCAAAGTTTGTGAAAAAGGATCTACTTACAAATATGATTTTCCATGATTGGCGCCTTCCCATCGACTCTCATATAAGAAATTGTCTTTGTTCTGACTTAGGCTTCTCGAGAAAGCATAAATCACCAACTTAGTCCCCCAAACCCTCTTTTTATTTAAACAGCTGTGATGTTTGGTCTGCATTTATATTCCTTTTAGAATTTTGGCCTGCCACACTTTCTTTAATTTCATTATGCTGTTTCTTTAAGTATAGTCAATGGGAGGGGGGAATAGAAGGAGTAGGATTTTGGAATGTATTGTTTTTCATTCTTTGCTAGAAGCCAAGGTCATCCTTTGTCTCCACACCAGTACACCTGACCGGAAGAAGCTGGGCATGGACGCCAGCGTGGAAGAAGGAGATTGGACCATGTGATGGACTGTGGGTATGGGGACAAGATCATGAACTTTTAACTGGGTGGGATTCTGATGTAACTTCCAGAGTTGGAATCCCCACAGCTATGTGCCAAAATGCCTGCTTTATTAAATTGGAACTTTAATCATAGTTTTGCCTTCGACTCTGATTTGATTCTACATGGTATTTGGAACGCTGACATGTGGATTATGTTCCTTCACAGCCCTTAATGATTCACAAACAGCCTGTGAAGAGTCTGGCAGTTGTCTGCTTGAGTTGTCGCAGTCTTTCAGGGTAATGTTGATAAGAACCCACCTTTATCTCCCTTGAAACGCTGCCAGAGACCTCATTGCTGTTTAGTTTTGCAAGGCCAAATGTAGCACAGAGTCAAACAACTTCTCAGTGCTTGAACTGACTAAATGAACGAATTGCTTCCTGCAAAGGCTCACATTTGTTTGCTCCTCTTTTATGTCTTATGGGAGGGGCCAATCATCTCCAAGACTTACTCCCATGTCGCCCTTTGTGTCTTAACTGTTCTTGCCTTCTGGCAGCTCTGCGCATTTGCACACTGGGAACAGGCTCACACTGTTCTTCTGCCTCGCTGATGTCAGACTCCGGAGGCTCCAGAGGCAGCACGTAACTACCAGATGGACCTGGCTCCCTCTCTGCCTCTGATGCAGAGCCCTCATCCGAGCCTTCCCCAGACTCCAGGACTGGCCCATGTGCCTCCCCAACCTCTTTCCGACTTTGCTGCCAGCTCTGCAGGCCACCGGCAGGCCACAACAGTATTTCTTTTGGCTAATACACATTCTTCTTTTTCTCAAGCCAAAGCCCTTCACTTGCTACAAAATGCTAAGCTGCTAAATCAATTTATCATTCTTACGGCCGTCTGAAAAACATTGCCATTTATTCCCGAAATTGTACTAGATTACACTAAGTGCTTTATGACTTAAGAAAAAAAAAAGGATTGGCTTACTCATTACATATTAACTCTGTCAATAACCACAGAATAAACGGCAATTTAAAATTGCAAAAATCAATTTCCCCTGCCAAAAGCCAGTTGCCTTGATGTAGATGGTTGGTTTGTTTTTTAAGTTGATGCATCATTGTACACATACATTTTTTTTTTTTTGAATCATTCCTGGCCTGGATAGTTTCCATTGCAAGAGTTCCAGAAATGGAAACATTTTGATCTTTTGTCCAGTTATGACTCACAGAAGTATTACAAAATTGGATTAAATCGGCTTTATTTCATCTTTTTTAGCTGACAGTTTAGCTCTCGACTTATGACCAGAATGGAGGCCAATGTTTCTGTTGCTGAGCGAGACAGTTGGTAATGGATTTTACCCCATTTTACGACATTTCCTGCCGCCGTTGTTAAGTGAATCGCTGTACTGGTGAAGTTAGCAACACAGTTGTTGAGGGAATCTGGTTTCCCCATCGGCTTTGCTTATCAGAAGGCGAATCAAAGGGGATCACGTGACCCCAGGACACTTCAACCGTCATAACTGTGAGTTAGTGGCCAAGCATACAGATTTTGATCACGTGATGATGAAGATGCTGCAATGGTCACAGGTGTGAAAAAATCACTTGTTTGATTGCCGTCGTAACTTCGAACAGCTACTAAATGAATAGCAATACCTGGAGAATTAGGTGAGACTAATCATGGTGCCCAGAGACAGCCAGGTTAATAACCATGTTGTTAAGAGTACATACATGGATTTTTGGGATGTGGCTTCCAAGCTTCAAGACACAATAGAAAAATAAACAAAAACTCTGGAACAACAGTTGGAAATAGACAAAGAGAGTGTTGTGGCCTGCCAGCAGCCAGCAGAGCTGGCAGCAGATTCAGACAGTGAGGAGGTTGGGGAGGAACCTGAGCCAGTCCTGGAGTCTGGGGAAGGCTCTGGTGAGGGTTCTGTGTCGGAGGCAGAGAGGGGGCCAGGGCCATCTGACAGTTATCAGCTGCCTTCTGAGTCAGACATCAGTGGAGCAGAAGAACAGCTGGGATGAAGGGAAGAGCTAAAGAACAGGGGTCGACTTGGGAGTAAGGCCACAGGTGGGTGATGAATGGCCCCTCCCAGAGGAAATAAAAGAGGAGCGAAAGGGGAATGGAGTTTGCAGGAGACACTTAGTTCAATTCATTAGTGAAAGTTATCAGCTGCCTTCAGAGTCAGAGATCAGTGGGGCAGAAGAACAGCTGGAGCCTGTTCCCAATGTGCGTGGCTGCCAGTAGAAGGGAACAGTTAAGGAACAAGGGCCGACTTGGGAGTAAAGCCACAGGTGAATGGTGAATGGCCCCTCCCATAGAGAATAAAAGTGGAGCGAAAGGGGAGTGGAGTTTGCAAGAGGCAATTAGTTCAATTCATTAGGGTGAAGATCTGTTCCTGACTTCTTGCCAAGTAATTGCTGCTACAGCCTGGCGTTTGGAAGATATCAGCCTGGCAACACTCCAAAGTCTATAATTGTGAAATCTCATGAAAGACGGTTTGCTGTGAGTTTGCTGGAGAGGAATTCCCTTTAACCTAAATAAAAAGAAGGTTTATCAGGACTAGGAGTCTGCTTCATGATCTTGGGAAGCCTAGGTCAGAACAGGGAGAATTGTTGGAAGATTAATAGATTATATGTATATTTAAAAGGGAGGATATTAACGTATTCTCCCTTTCCAATGTATGGAACAAGCAAATTACAGAGATAAAGTGGATATAGTTATCCCGGAGGTGGAAGGGCAGAGTTTTGGAGGCCTGGGTGACTATTAATCTTCATTACTGCCTATGAAAATCCAATGCACTTATAGTCATTTCCTTTTGTGCTTTTCTTGGCGTTGAAGAAATTCAGCACTGCGTTATTCCTGGGGAAAGTAGGGGTGGAATCACTGTATGAAGAGCAGCTGGGATCAGGCGGATCTCTAGCTTTCATTCTCCTGCATTTCTCACCTTGCAAACGTGAGGTGGTATTCAGCAGGTTCTGACCAGTTCTGGAGAACTGGTACCACAAATTTGGAGTAGTTCACAGAACCAGTAAATACCACCTCTGTCTGGCCCCACCCTCATTTATTCTCTGCCTCCCAAGTCCCAGCTGATCGGGAGAAAATGGGGATTTTGCAGTATCCTTCCCCTGGAGTGGGGAGGGAATGGGGATTTTGCAGTATCCTTCCCCTGGAGTGGAGGGAATGGGGATATTGCAGTATCCTTCCCCTGGAGTGGGGAGGGAATGGAGATTTTACAGTATCCTTCTCCTGGAGTGTGGAGGGAATGGAGATTTTGCAGTATCCTTCTCCTGGAGTAGGGAGGGAATGGGGATTTTGCAGTATCCTTCCCCTGGAGTAGGTAGGGAATGCAGATTTTGCAGTATCCTTCCCCTGGAGTAGGTAGGGAATGCAGATTTTGCAGTATCCTTCCCCTGGAGTGGGTAGGGAATGGGGATTTTACAGTACCCTTCTCGTGGAGTGGGGAGGGGATAGAGATTTTACAATATCCTTTCTTTGCCACATCCACCAAGCCATGCCCACAGAACCAGTAGTAAAAAAAATTGAATCCCACCACTGGAGCAAACCATACTTTCTTCTAGCATTGATGATGTTACCTAGTTGAGTAGTGAAACATCTGCATGAAAATAGCCAAGCTCAAAGAGAACCAAGGACCCATAGTCCTCCTCCTCTCTTCCTCCTCCTCCTCCTCTCTGCAACCCCACTTCCTTCTAGCACTAATGATATTATCTAGTTGGATGATGAAACATCTACAAGAAAACAGCCAAGCTCACAGAACACCAAGGACCAAAAAGGATGTATCTAATGGATAATGGCAAATCATACCTTTGACCAAATTGCTTTGCGTATAGAGCCTTCGGATAATGGACATCTTTAAGCCTCCTCCTCCTCCTCTCCACAAATAATCCTCCTCCTCCTCCTCCTCCTCCTCCTCCTCCTCCTCTCCACAAATCCTACTTCCTTCTAGCACTGATGACATTGTCTACTTGGGTAACGAAACATCTTCAAGAAAACAGCCAAGCTCGTAGAGCACCAAGGACCTCACTGTTCAACCCTGAGCCGCAAATGTCCTCTTGCTACCAGAGATTCTCTCTCGGTACCAAGTTCAAATCCATTCCAAGCCACGGAAGCTCACAATGGTCACCTTGGGTCATTTCTCTCTCCTGGCCTCAGACCTTAAGTGGTGGGGGGAAGAAAATGGCAGCATGGCTACCCATGACCCACTGAATTCCAGGGGGGGGGGAAGCAGGATGGAAACCGATTAAATGAATCAGGGGTCCCCAAACTTGGCAACTTTAAGCCTCGTGGACTTCAACTCCCAGAATTCTCCAGCCAGCTATTCTGGGAGTTGAAGTCCACAAGTTATCAAGTTTGAAGGCTTCTGAAATAAATATTCATCTGGGTTCCTGGCAGCTCTGATCTTCCAGTGGGCCCTGTGATTTTGTCTCCGGTTCTCCACCAGCGATGATGCTTGATTTTGTTGCCTGAGGTTTTTCTCTCCATTGAGCTGTCTAATTAGGATGATTCAAAATCAGGATGACTCACCATCTTGATGGAAGCCAGCCAGCCAGCCAATCAGCTAGCTAGCCTGGCACCTTCCCCAAACCCCACGACAATGCAGCCTTAAAGCCAGGAGTGAAATCCTCCCGGTTCGCCCTGGTTTGACCGAACCGGTAGGGACAATTGTCCTAGCTTCTGTGAATTGGTAATAATAATAATAATAAAAGCTTCTGAGGATCGTGCAGCTCAGCTGTGAGCCACGCGATCCTCGGAAGCTTTCCCCCCACTTTTTAAAGCATTGGGGAATGCTTCGATTTGGGCGAACCAGCAGGGAAAAAATGCTTTAAAAAGCTTTTAAAAATGCTTCCGACAATCGCGCGGCTCACAGCTAAGCTGTGTGATCCTCGGAAGCTATTCGGTTCTCCCGAATCGTCGGGGGAAAAATTGCTTTAAAAATCTTAAAAAATAGCTGAAAGTGAAAGAAAAAGTTGGCCACACCCACCCAGTCACATTACCCCCCCTCAAAGCCACGCTCACAGAACTGGGGGTGGGATTTCACCACTGCATAAAGCCTAATGGCCATCCAGTGCAAGGTTGTGGGGGAACGGGCTGGAGGGAGTCGGGAATTAGGAGTAACTTCTGCCTCGACTTTTCTTTTTCAAACATGAAGAGCTGATCTTCAAAACATTTTCCCAGGACGTCAAGGATGGCGCTGGCCTCCTGACCCCTTGTATGACCGCTACCTTCCCATGTCAATCTTCATATTCTTAAATTTAAATTTATAATAGTGCCTCTCCTTTGGATGGGCGGTTTCTCCCCTCCCCCCCCTTTTAAAGTTTTTTTTATTTTTTATTCTCTTACATACCATTGTAGGTACACATTCACATAATCGTTATTGTTCTTTACATTTGTCATTTTTTTTAGATTTTTATTAACAAACATGTAAAATACACACACACACACACACACAAATTAGAATGTACACCACATTTATACAATATTGTACGAACAGGAAATTCCTGTTCTTTATAATAGCAATCATCAATCGATACCGCTCACCTTATATTATTTCCCCTTCTATTGGATTTCATTTGGATTTCAACCATTTTAACCCTCTTATTTTACTCATAACAATTTATTTTTTGAGTTTTGTTATATTCCTTCATTGATTCTTGTTTCTTTCCTCCATCCACCTATACCATTTATCCCATATCTGGTAGAATTCTGATTCTTCTTTTCCTTGGATTTCTTTAGTTAGTTTGTCCATTTCAACACAATCCATAACCTTTCTTATTATTTCATCTTCGCTTGGGATTAATTTGTTTTTCCATTTCTGGGCAAAGGCAATCCTTGTCGCCGTAATTATATGTAGTATTAAATACTGGATTTCTTTTTGGTATTTCGCAGATATAATTCCTAATTAAAAAAACCTTCAGGTTTCCATTCTATTTTAACCCCTGTTATTGCCTCCAGCCAATTTTTGATCCTTTTCCAAAAATTTTTAGCCTCCTCACAGGTCCACCATAAATGGTAAAATGTTCCATGTATTGATTCGCATTTCCAACATTTTGGGGAGATATTTGTTAAGATTTTAACTAGTCATTCTTATACATTTGTTATTCCATTTAATAGGTTGTAATATACAATTTGGGTTGCTTTATTTACCATCCCTTCCACCTGTTATAACACCATCTTATTTTCCCTTTATTTTCTCCTAATCTATCTGTCTATCTATACTTGAGGAGCCGAGGTGGCGCGGTGGTTAAATGCAGCACTGCAGGCTACTTCAGCTGACTGCTAGATCAGCAGTTCAGCGGTTCAAATCTCACCGGCTCAGGGTTGACTCAGCCTTCCATCCTTCCGAGGTGGGTAAAATGAGGACCCGGATTGTTGTTGGGGGCAATATGCTGACTCTGTGAACCGCTTAGAGAGGGCTGAAAGCCCTATGAAGCGGTATATAAGTCTACTGCTATTGCTATATACTAAATATATAAGAATATGTTAAAGAACAAGATATAAAGGGGGGCATAGTTAGGATAGATTAGCAAAGGAAAGGGAATAAGGAATGATACTGAATTATATTTGGGTTTGTGGAAAATACCATCCCAAGGAAACATAAATGAGATTTGAAAGAGACACCTATAACAACAGAAAAAGAAAGGGAGAGAGGAGAAAAGAGGAGGGAAGGAAAAGAGAGGAAAGGAGAGGAGGATGGAAGGGAGGGAAAGAGAAGGAGAGAAGGTAGGAAGGGGAAGAGTAAGAGTAGGAGTAGGGGAGAGGTAAGCTTAGAAGGAAGGGGAAGGAGAGGAGGAAGGCTTCTCCTCCCCTTTTGAACACCTCTCTCCTCCCGGCCTTTCGACTGAGATAGGCCTTCCACCGTCTGCTGTCCCACAGAACCTGTCAACTTGATTTTATGTCTCATTCCCCCATCCCCCTCCCCTGTTAGGCCTTGATTGGGATCATTAGTGACTTGATAATCCCTCTAGATTTATTAGCTTAAATAGCTCCACTCCCATCTCCTGTCTGCGTTTTAAATATTGCTTAATTCCCATCAATCTCTCTTCCATCTGTCCAAGTTTCCATCCAGCGACTCTTCTCTTTCCTAATTAACCCCGTCAAGACTGCACTGAGGTGAGAATTAGATTATTTCGATAAACTAATCAATACAAAAGAGGAAGAAGATTAAGGCCACTTGGTTTTTCAACCAGCATCTGTTTTAGAACTGTCCTTGCAATAACATTAGACTTCTAACTGAGGGTCTGCAGTTTGGCCCAATAAAGTTGATCGTGGGCATTACTAAAGTGATTCTGAAGCAAAAAAAAAACACACACATTTGTTTGTATCAAGTTATGCTGTTGATGACAGAGGAGCACAATTTCTAAGCCATGTCCTGGAAGAGAACCGCCTTGGAGTGACTGTGACAATGTTCTTCTGCCTTTCCACCACCAGCAACACAACTAATTAGAAGTACTTTGCTTCAAGCCAAGGATGACAATTTGATTTGTAGGGGAAATGTGCACAAACCTAAGTACCAGCCATGTTCAGAATAGTGTAGAGTAAAGTAAAGTAGAGTAGAGTAGTATAGGGTAGGGTAGGGTAAGGTGAGTAGAACAGAACAAATATTGGAATGAAGAATAGAGTAGCGTAGAATAGAATAAAATAGAATAGAATAGAAGTAGAGTAGAGTAGAACAGAACAGAACAAATATTGGAATGAAGAATATAGAGTAGAGTAGAGTAGAATAGAACAGAACAAATATTGGAATGAAGAATAGAGTAGCGTAGAATAGAATAAAATAGAATAGAATAGAATAGAAGTAGAGTAGAGTAGAACAGAACAGAACAAATATTGGAATGAAGAATATAGAGTAGAGTAGAGTAGAGTAGAGTAGAGTAGAGTAGAGTAGAGTAGAATAGAATAGAACAGAACAGAACAGAACAAATATTGGAATGAAGAATAGAGTAGCGTAGAGTAGAATAAAATAAAATAGAATGGAATAGAATAGAAGTAGAGGAGAGTAGAGTAGAACAGAACAAATATTGGAATGAAGAATAAAGAGTCGAGTCAAGTAGAATAGAATAGAATAGAATATATTGATAGAATAATAGCTTTGGAAGGGACCTTGGAGATCTTCTGGTGGCCCCCTCTGCTGGTCCAAGTCATAAAATGTGGCAAAACACACACTCAACAACTGCCTCACTTAACCACCTAAATTTGAGGCTCCATTGTGCTTGTTAAATCAAGGATTACCGATAGTGGTATTTTCCAACCTTGGCAACTTTTTAAGATGTGTGGACTTCAACTCCCAGAATTCCCCCAGGCAGGGGGAATTCTGGGAATTGAAGTCCACACATCTTAAAGTTGCCAAGGCTGATAAACATGAGTTTAGAGTAGTACCCTACTTCCTAATTTATTAACTTCAGGCATGCCCAAAAGACAGGAAGCAATGGGGAGAAAGATGACGAGGAACAAAGAGAGTCCCAAACATTAGAAGAAGTCCACCTAAACCGGAGCCTTTGGAGGGCGGGGGGGGGGGGGAAGCAGATCTTTTGGTAATCTTCTGAACTGCTGATAGAACCTCTTCATCTGCTGCTCCTACCCTAAGACCAGGGGTGGGTTCCTGCCAGTTCTAACAACTTTTATAAAAGAGGTTCCATAAATCTACAGTGCCGTTTAGAACCGGTTCCAGCTCCCTCCCCCCTCCCGTCTGAACATCATCAAGATGAGGAGGAATTCTGGGAGTTGAAGTCCACAAGTCTTAAAGCTATCAAGTTTGAACACCCCTGGGTTTTTTTTCCTAAAGGGTTAGGGGTGCAAGGATCTTGTAACTTGACAGCTTTAAGACTTGCACACTTCAGTGCCAGAGTTCCTGAGCCAACATTTTGGTTGCTAAGCAAGAGCATTGTTAAGTGAGTTTCACCACATTTTACAAGTTGGCCATGCCCACTCAGTCACATGGCTGGCAAGCCACTCCCACCCAGTCACATGGCCAGCAAGCCACTCCCACCCAGCCACATGGCCAGCAAGCCACTCCCACAATAGCAATAGCAATAGCAGTTAGACTTATATACCGCTTCATAGGGCTTTCAGCCCTCTCTAAGCGGTTTACAGAGTCAGCATATTGCCCCCAACAACAATCCGGGTCCTCATTTCACCCACCTCGGAAGGATGGGAGGCTGAGTCAACTTTGAGTCGGTGAGATTAGAACCGCTGAACTGCAGATAACAGTCAGCTGAAGTGGCCTGCAGTACTGCACCCTAACCACTGCACCACCTCGGCACAAAGCATGCCACACCTACAGAAGAGGTTCTAAACATTTTTGAAACCCACCACTGCCTAAGACCCTCCCAAGAAGGTCTTTTTCTCCTTCTTGCTGATCCATTCCACCCTCCAATTCAGATGACTGCAGCTTCCACCTTGTTTCCATCTGTCTCTTCCACCCGAATATCAGCATACTCCCTGTTCCTCTTAGCAAGCACGTACACACCCACCCTTGCTCAAACACGCACACACACACACAATATAAATATTCATTGAAATTATAGAAACTGATCATCACCAAGGTTAGAAGGCAATTCATATTAATCACCTCATCGGTCCCCCCTTACATCCAAAGCAACGGAAAATTCATTATCTCTAAGCCTATATTAGCGAAAAAGGTGCCTCATCTCATCTGGATTATTTCAGGAGATGATTGTTCTCTGCTTTCTCCCACCTTTCCAGCCCTCTCAGTTCATCTACCTGGGATACAGGTAGTCCTCGACCTGCAGCAATTCATTTAGCGACCATTGTGTTCTGACTTAGGCTTTCCCAGCAGCACGAAGCCAAGTCCTCGTCCCGATAAACCCCTTTTATTTAATTGACAGTAAATTCCTCTCCAGCAAAGTCTTTCCTCTCCCACAGTCTTTCAAGATAGTTGATAATCACCGACCTTGATCAGGCTTGGAGAGTGGCCAGGCTGATATCTTTCAGACACCGCAATACTTGGCAAGAATGCAGGAATGAACTAATTGTCTCCTGCAAACTCCACTCCCCTTTCGCTCCTCTTTTATTCCCTCCGGGAGGGGCCATTCATCCTCCACCTGTGGCCTTACTCCCAAGTCAACCCCTGTTCTTTAGCTGTTCCCTTCCTCTGGCAACAATGTGCATGTGCACACTGGGAACAGGCTCCAGCTGTTCGGTTCACTGACAAATGCGCGCACGTCAAAAGCGTGCCGACAAAACCACGGCGAGAAAACCGCGATGTTGAAATCGCACCCACATAGGCTCGCCAACAAAAGAGCGCCGACAGAAGCACGCCATCAACAAACAACGCGAAAACAACATAAGAACCCTAACCCTAACTCTAAACCTAACCCTTACCCTAACCTTTACCTTAACCCTAATCGCGCTTCTGTCGGCGCCCTTTTGTCGGCGCGCCTTTGTGGGCGGGCTGTCGACGTCACAGTTTTATCACCACGGTTTTGTCGGCACGCTGTTGTCGGGCATGCATTTGTCGGGTCACGCAGCTGTTCATCTGCTTCACTGATCTCTGACTCTGAAGGCAGCTGATAACTGTCGGAGGGCCCTGGCCCCCTCTCTGCCTCCGACACAGAGCCTTCCCCAGACTCCAGGACTGGCCCAGGTTCCTCCCCAACCCTCCTCACTGTCTGAATCTGCTGCCAGTTCCATTGGCCTCTGGTGGGCCACAACACATTGGAAGCTACGATGGCACTGAACAGAGCAAGTTAGGACTATTTTTTCCCCATTTAGGACGGTCACAGCCTCCCCATGGTCATGGGATTTACATTCGGATGCCCGATAACTGACTCATACTTATGACAGTTGCGGCATCCCATGGTTACGTGATCCCCTTCGGCCACCTTCTTCTGACAGGCCAAGTCAATGGGGAAGCCCGATTTGCTTAAAAACCAAGTTATTAATTTAACAATCGAAGGGATTCAACATCGTAAAATGGGGCAAAACTCACTTTTTCAGTGCTGTTGTAACTTTGGTCACTAATTGACCTGTTGTAAGTCAAAGACTCCCTGTATTTTATAACTGTTCCATTTTTAAGGGGGGTAAATCCAAACTCTGCAGGCCATCTTCTTTTTAGAATGGAGTAGAGTAGAGTGGAGTGGAGTGGAGTGGAGTGGAATAGAATAGAATAACAGAATTAGAAGGGACTTTGGAGGTCTTCTAGTCGAACCCCTTGGTCAGGCAGGAAACCCTATACCTCTTCAGACAAATGGTTGTCCAATCTCTTCTTAAAAGCTTCCAGTGTTGGAGCATTCACAACTTCTGGAGGCAAGTTGTTCCATTGATTAATTGTTCTCACTGTCAGGAAGTTTCTCCTGGGTTGGTTCTCTCCTTGATTAATTTCCACCCATTGCTTCTTGTTCTACCCTCAGGTGCTTTGGAGAATAGCTTGACTCCCTCTTCTTTGGGGCAGCCCCTGAGATATCGGAACATTACTATCATGTCACCCCTGGTCCTTTCCATCAAATCAAACTAGACATACCCAATTCCAGCAACCGTTCTTCCAGTCCCCTAATCATCTTTATTGCATTTCTTTTCTCTCTATTTTGTCCTCTTCCCCCACCCCTTAAAGGTAGCTCCATAGCTGGAACTCGAATTCAACACCCTCTCAACTGGAACCGACCAGTTTTCATCCATCAGACGCTTTAGAGGGGAAACGGGAAAGAAAATGCTTACCAGATTAGTGAAGATGTATGTATAATAGGCTGACACCATTCCCAGTTCAGCTGCCTGTAACGCAGAGGAGATGAGAAATCAAAGCACAGTTAAGTCACAGTCTGACAGATCCTTCCCGCTCTGCTCAATGCCTTCTAACTTGAAACTAAAACTTGGGCATCTCTGAAAAGAGTTGGGAAGTCCAGACAGAAAATGCAAGGTGGGGGGGGGGGGGGTTGCCTTTGAATTCCGCTATTTTCAACGAGGTTTACTGTTAAAAATATTCATGACTGGGAGAGACGTGGGAACAAGGTCAGCCAATGAATAGGCACAGCAACTAAATCAGCCAATGGGAGCTTAAACAGATCTAAGTCTGTGCAGGGAATTGAAACGGAAACTGAAGCAGTCTGCTCTCTGAGAAGTAAACTAGCATTCTGTTTGGGCTGGTCTGCTGAAATGAAGCTAACTGCTTGTGTTTGCCTGTAGCTCTCCTGCCTTGTGTATACTTGGAAGAATCACCTGTTGGTATTGTACATTTATTCATCTTTTCTTATCTATATAAAGAAATTAAGGAGTCCAGCTGAATCAGTTATCTGTGTGTGCTTTCTGGATTTGAATTTTTGCAACAAACTCTTACATTTACCGTTCAGGAAAAAATAAAAGTCCCCCAGGATACTAAGGACAATGACTTAATGAGCAACTCTACTCTTGGTTCTTGGTTCTGATGTCGGCCCTTCCATGCCGGGTGAATTTCTTCAAACAATATTGCAACCAAGAACATCTCTACTGCTTTAGAGGAGGTTTGAAGGAGACCGGGGCGAGAGCTGTCGGTATTTAATTAGGTTTTTTTTCTCTCTCTCTCTCTGTCTGTCTCTCTGTGGGTAGAAAAAGTCCCCTATTCTTCCTCTACAGAGCTCATCCTTTTTTCCTAAGCGCACCGTTGGAAGGAGAACAAATGTTAGGGCTCATACCCAAGTCCTTCAAACACTACTTTCCAATTTTGCAACCGCTCACTTCCCCTGGGATGGGAGCAGGATGGCCAGTTTTGAAGTCTGAGAAGACATAGAAAGTGTCCCGAAGCAAATGATGGCTTGTAATTAAATGTGTTTGTTTCTCTCTTTAGCTCTTTGTCACCTGGATGGCTTTTTTAAAAAGAAAAAAAAAACCAAACTGCACGTTTCTGCACCACTGCAGGCAACGGTTTCAAATGGGCTGCACTTAAAAATATATTTGCAAATGCAAATGAAGTCTGCCTTCTCTCTCTCTCTCTCTCCTTCTCTCTCTTCCTTTCTCTTTCTTTCTCCCTCTTTCTCTCTCTCTGTCTCTCTCTATTTTTTTCTGTTTCTCTGTCTCACTTTCTCTGTGTGTGTGTGTCTGTCTCTCTCTATTTCTCTCTGTCTCGCTTTCTCTCTGTGTGTCTCTGTCTCTCAGTCTTTCTCTCTGTCTCTATCTTTCTTTCTCTCTCTCTGTCTCTATCTCTCTGTTTTTCTGTCTCTCTCTCTCTCACACTTTCTCTCTCTTTCTGTCTCTCTCTGTTTCTGTCTCTCTCTCTTTCTCTCTGTCTCTCTGTCTCGCTTTCTCTCTCTGTGTGTGTGTGTGTGTGTGTCTCTATTTCTCTCTGTCTCGCTTTCTCTCTCTCTCTCTGTCTCTCTCTCTCTCTTTGTCTCTCTGTTTTTCTCTCTCTCTCTCACTCACTTTCTCTGTCTCTCCCTGTCTCTCTATCTCTGTCTCTCTCTATTTCTCTCTGTCTCGCTTTCTCTGTGTGTGTGTGTGTCTGTCTCTGTCTCGCTCTATTTCTCTATGTCTGTCTGTCTTTCTGTCTGTCTTTCTGTCTGTCTTTCTGTCTCTCTCTTTCTCTCTCTGTCACTTTTCTGTCTCTCTCTCTCTCTGTCTCTCTCTCTCTCTGTCTCTCTCTCTCTCTCTGTCTCTCTCTCTCTCTCACACACACACACACCCCAACATAGGCATTGGGAGTAAAGTCACAAATTCTGAATATCACTGTAGTTCATTTCAGTTCGTTGCAGATGCACATTGCAGATGAAGGGAAGGCAAAGGGAAACCGGGAGAATGACTGCTTGCATTGGCTTTTTGGGCCGCCGCCGCACGCAGCTCGCTCATATTTAGCTGGTTGTCCACTAAGACTCCAAGATCCCTCTCCCAGTCATCCTACGTAGGCATCCCCATATTCTACATAGGAGGCCTCCCTTTGAAACCTGAAAGGTTTATCTGGTAGCTGCTTCGCCCTTTTTTTTTTTAAATAGGAACCCAGATAAAAACATGGATGAAGCCCAAACCACCTTGGTTTCAGATTTCCTCCCAGGCTCAGGTCAGTAGCCCATGGCTAGATTATGAACACAGGGTTGAGGTTGCTGCTTCCGCAGGTTCCTCGGATGGCAGATATAACGTTGGATTTTGTGTTTGTTTTTTACTGCTGTGACGTAAAATGAGCTACCTCTTTGTTGCTTTCCCCCACTCTGTTAAATTACCTTTCAGTTCTCGCTGTGCATTTCTGGGCTGGAAGAAAATGCTTTGGGGAGGGGTTGGGGGGTGGGAAACATTACCGAAGCTCTTCACCTGTTTTTAGGCAAGCTGCAACATGAGCCTGCTTGTTACCAAGGAGCTCGCTCGTCTTATTTTGCCAGCCTCGCCTTACGCCTGTTGACTTTGAGTAATCCAGAGCCAGGCTGGGGAAACACACTTTACTCCTGCCGCGTTTCGTCTCACGGACACACACACACTGTTTGCACAGGGTCACAACTGCCATGGAGAGCCCAAACAGAAGAGGGTGAAAAAAAAAAAGGGGGGAACACCAAGAAAGATTCCCAGATGGCCAAGGTGATTTCCTGTCCCGCCGAGTGCTTCAGATCATGTGAGGTGCTAATACCGCTCTATAAAGCCTCGGTAAGACCATACCTAGAATACTGCATCCAGTTTCGGTCATCGCGCTATAAAAAAAGATGCTGAGATGCTTTTTTGGTAGACGGTTTAAGGTAAAAGGTATGGGGGTTAGAGGAACATGACAGCAGTCTTCCAGTATTTGAGGGGCTGCCAAAGAGAGGAAGGAGTCAAACTATTTTCCAAAGCACCTGAAGGCCAGACAAGAAATCATGGGTGGAAACTGACCAAGGAGAGATTCAACCTGGAAATAAGGAGGAATTTCCTGACCGTGAGAACAATCAACCCATGGAACAGAAGTTGCCTTCAGAAGTTGTGGGAGCTTCATCCCTGGAGGCTTTCGAGAAGAAACTGGACTGCCCTCCGTCAGAAATGGGGCAGGGTCTTTTGCTTGGGCGGAGGATTGGACTAGATGACCTCAAGGTCCCTTCCAGATCTGTCCATCTGTTAATAAATGGCGTAGGGTCTCCTGCTTGGGCAGGGGGTTGGATTAGATGACCTACGAGGTCCTTTCCAACTCTGTTAATCTGTAAAGAACGGAAGTTCCCTTCGGAAGTCGTGGGAGCTTCATCACTGAGAGCTTTCAAGTAGAGACTGGACTGCCGTTTGTCAGAAATGGTGTAGGGTCACCTGCTTGGGCAGGGGGTTGGACTAGATGACCTACAAGGTCCCTTCCAACTCTGTTCATCTGTTAATTATGTGCCTCTTTTTAAAACTGGGAAGGGCAGGCAGATCTGTGTTTTTTCTGCTTCTATCTTTGAAATCAGGTGCGTTCAATTCCAGGGACAGATAACCAAAGAAACACCACCAATTGTTTTCCTTGTCTTGCTGGAAACAAGCTTACTAGTGGGTGGAAGCCTAGTTGTGAGACACAACCTAGTTGATGGTTGTGTCAGGCAATGAGGTATTCGTGCCTCTCAGAATCCTCTGGGAGAAGATATGACTTGAAAATAAGATGGCCAAACAGAATGGATGAATAAAATGAGTTTTAAGATTGAGAAGAAGGTAAAAGTTGGGTAAGGTAAGAAGAGAAGCCACCCAGAGTAGTGAAATGAGTGGCATATAAATTTAAGGAAGAAATAAAATATCCGGGTAGCCCTATGACAAATGGAAGAAAACTGGTTTGGTCTAGTGATTTAATGCACCAGGCTAGAAACCAGGAGATGGTGAGTTCTAGTCCCATCGTAGGCATGAAGTCAACTGGGTGACTTGGAGAAAAATCACCAGGAGACAGTGAGTTCTAGGCTTGCTCTAGGCATGAAAACTGGCTGGGTGGCTTTGGGCCAATTACCAGGAGATGGTGAGTTCTAGTCCCATCGTAGGCATGAAGTCAACTGGGTGACTTGGAGAAAAATCACCAGGGGACAGTGAGTTCTAGTCTTGCTCTAGGCGTGAAAACTGGCTGGGTGGCTTTGGGCCAATTACCAGGAGATGGTGAGTTCTAGTCCCATCGTAGGCATGAAGTCAACTGGGTGACTTGGAGAAAAATCACCAGGAGACAGTGAGTTCTAGGCTTGCTCTAGGCATGAAAACTGGCTGGGTGACTTTGGGCCAATTACCAGGAGATGGTGAGTTCTGGTCTCATCTTAGGCATGAAGTCAACTGGGTGACTTGGAGAAAAATCACCAGGAGACAGTGAGTTCTAGTCTTGCTCTAGGCATGAAAACTGGCTGGGTGGCTTTGGGCCAATTACCAGGAGATGGTGAGTTCTAGTCCCATTGTAGGCATGAAGTCAACTGGGTGACTTGGAGAAAAATCACCAGGGGACAGTGAGTTCTAGTCTTGCTCTAGGCGTGAAAACTGGCTGGGTGGCTTTGGGCCAATTACCAGGAGATGGTGAGTTCTAGTCCCATCGTAGGCATGAAGTCAACTGGGTGACTTGGAGAAAAATCACCAGGAGACAGTGAGTTCTAGGCTTGCTCTAGGCATGAAAACTGGCTGGGTGACTTTGGGCCAATTACCAGGAGATGGTGAGTTCTGGTCTCATCTTAGGCATGAAGTCAACTGGGTGACTTGGAGAAAAATCACCAGGAGACAGTGAATTCTAGTCTTGCTCTAGGCATGAAAACTGGCTGGGTGGCTTTGGGCCAATTACCAGGAGATGGTGAGTTCTAGTCCCATTGTAGGCATGAAGTCAACTGGGTGACTTGGAGAAAAATCACCAGGGGACATTGAGTTCTAGTCTTGCTGTAGGCATGAAAGTCAGCTGGGTGGCTTTCGACCTGTCACTCTCTCTCAGCCCACCATGCAAGCTTAAAGTGACAGGCCAATCGGTCAATTCCTATGGCCAACAATGGATCAGTACTTGATTGATCCGTTAATAACGGAGCCTGCAATTGCAGGAAAATGCCAGCAAGAGAGAGAAAACCTCCCAATGACAAATAGGAATTGTATGTGTCTTCCAAATAACTATATCAAGAACACGGAATGAAGATAAAGAAGAAATGTTAAGATGGAAGAAATTACTACTGTCATTGCTGGGAAGAATCTCTCTGATAAAAATGAGCGTCTTGTCTGGAAGGATGTTTTTTCTTTTAGACAATACCTGTTTTGACAACGGATGCGCAATTTAAACAAAGGCAGAAGGATACATCTAAAATGGTTTGGCAGGGGACATAATAACCACAAGTTAAATATAAAATGTCGCAAGATACAAAAAGGAAAGAGGGGTTTAACCAATTTGAAATTGTTTTCGGCAGTTTACTGGTTGGTTTGGATTGGAGATTGGGGGGGGGGGGGGTTGGCCGAGGTGGCGCAGTGGTTAGAGTGCAGCACTGCAGGCTACTTCAGCTGACTGCAATTCTGCAGTTCGGCTGTTCAAATCTCACCGGCTCAAAGGTTGACTCAGCCTTCCATCCTTCCGAGGTGGGTAAAATGAGGACCCGGATTGTTGTTGGGGGCAATATGCTGACTCTGTAAACCGCTTAGAGAGGGCTGAAAGCCCTATGAAGCGGTATATACGTCTAACTGCTATTGCTGTTGCTATTGCTTTCTTTCCTCTCTACCTCCATCTCTTCCTTGTCTCTCTTTTCCTTCCTTTCTTCCTACCCTTCCTTTCATCTTTCTTTCCTTCCTCCCTTCCCTTTTCCCTTCCTCTCTACCTCCCTCTCTCCTGCCCTCCCTTTTCTCTCTTTCCTTCCTTCCTTCCTTCCTTCCCTCCCTCCTTCCTTCCTTCCTTCTTCTCTACTTCCCTTCCTTCTCTCTCTTTTCCTCCTTCCTTCCTTCCTTCCTTCCTTCCTTCCTTCCTTCCTTCCTTCCTTCCTTCCTTCCTTCCTTCCTTCCTTCCTTCCTTCCTTCCTTCTGAGAAACAGAAGGCTTTTGGAGTTCAGAAGACCATGTCCCTCTATTCCAAACAAGGAATAATGGATGGACACTGACCAAGGAGAGATTCAACTAGAAATAAGGAGAAATTTCCTGACAATTAACCCAAACAATCAGCTTCGGAAGTTGTGGGACCTTCATCACTGGAGACTTTCAAGAAGAGACTGGACTGCCATCGGTCGGAAATGGTGTAGGGTCCCCTGCTTGAGTGGGGGGTTGGACTAGATGACCTACAAGGTCCCTTCTGACTCTGTCAATTTGTTATCTGTTAACTACCTGACGATCCTGATAATGAAGAGGACCAGTCCTCTCTTGACCAAGTGTGGCCTTCACAGAGGGGGGGTTCTCAAAAGGACCATTGGTTGAGCCATCCTTTCAAGGAGACTGGATCAGACCAGACCAGACCTTCAACTGCCACAAATATATCAGCTGATTTTATTCTTTCCCCAGAAAAATCCCCTGTAAGCATCTCCAGATTAAATGAACCAAATGACGAAGCCAGGGTTTTAAGTAAAATCCGTGTGTCACTCTTTCAATCTTGGAGGGCTTTACGCTGGGCACGAGGAGGAGGAATCAGCTCCAAGAAAGGACGAGGAAGAGGCGCAGGCCTCCCAAATCTCATTGGTTCTGTCGCTGTGCATTGTGCGACATTGCTATGGCAACCGGATAAAGGAGTAGCCCTCAATACTGAGGATTCATTCAAATCCTTTATTAACTTAGCAGAGAGAGAGAGAGAGAGAGCAGAGAGAGAGGGAGCAACTGAGAAACCCCATATCTTGGCTCTGATTTCCCACACTGAACACAAGCCATCAAGGGGTTGCAAACAAAACCCGCCTTTGATTTCGATGCGCATGCAGGCGCAGCCTCTGACGCTCGTCCCGTGAGCTGGGTGCTTAAAACAGTGTTCTGCTGTGCTTAGGAGATGCCGTTCCTTGACCAGCATCCAGACAAAGAACCAGGCAAATATTATTGGCTTTGTAGATGCGAGGCCACCAGGCCTCTGCACCTGTGTTGACTGATCAGGAGAGCGACTTTGCAGAATAACAGAGTTGGAAGGGACCTTGGAGGTCTTCTAGTCCAACCCCCCGCTCAAGCAGGAGACTCTATGCCATTCCAGACAAATGGTTGTCCAAACTCTTCTGAAAAACCTCCAGTGTTGGAGCATTTACAACTTCTGGATGAAAATTGTTCCACTGGTTAATTGTTCTCACTCTCAGAAAATTTCTCCTTAGTTCTAAGTTGCTTCTCTCCTTGATTAGTTTCCACCCATTGCTTCTTGTCCTGCCTTCGGGTGCTTTGGAGAATAGTTTGACTCCCTCTTCTTTGTGGCAGCCCCTGAGATATTGGAACATTCCATATGTCCACAATTCCACAACTTTGGAAGGGAGCTGTTCCACCGATTAGGTTTTTAAGAAGACACTAGACACACATTTGTCTGAACTGCTTTAGGATCTCCTGCTTGGGCAGGGGGCTGGACTAGAAGACCTCCAGGGTCCCTTCCGGCTCTATTCTGATTCTGATTTATAGTTTTATAGATTTTAGTGGTTATTTATTGTTTTATACTAGCATTTTTAACTGTGTATGTATGTATGTATGTATGTATGTATGTATGTATGTATGTATGTATGTATGTATGTATGTATTTCTGTGTGTTTTTATTTGTTCTGATCTCTGGTCTAAAACGGTAATAAATTGATTGATTGATTCTGATTGTTCTCACTATCAGGAAATTTCTCCCTACTTCGAGATCAGTCGGGGGTCGGCAACCTTAAACACTCAAAAGAGCCATTTGGACCCATTTCCCACAAAAAAGAAAACACCTGGAGTCACAAAACTCTTCCCGTGCCTGAATATTTACTGAGCGATCACAAAACTAGCATATGTATCGGTAGTTGAATTAAATGTTCTTTTTTTCTTCTGAAACTTTTCTTTTCTAGTCCTGCCAGTGGTGGGTTTCAAAAATGTTTGGAGCCTCTTCTGTAGGTGTGGCCTGCTTTCCGGGTCCACTGGTGGAACCTCTTCTAACCAGTTCAGTAGATTTGACGAACCGGTTCTACCAAATAGGTGCGAACTGGTAGGAACCCACCTCTGGGCCCTGCCCAATGATAGGCCGATGTGCGTTGAGGAAGAAGTGGATTTAAACACTTGTTTATACATTGTTTGTTTCGTCCCCCCCCCCCTTTTTTTGACGGGCTGTTCAGGAACACTGCCAAATCCTTCAAAGCCTGAAGGGCCCACTGCTCTGACTCATAACGAATCTTCGGAAAGGCAAGAAAAACAATATATTGTTTTTCAGAACTAGCGGAGAAAATAGGAAGTCGGGGAGAGAAAATGACTCCCGATATAGAACAGAACGTTCTCAAAGATTAGAAAGCTCAACTATTTTGGGACAGATGGAAGTTTATGCCATGATCTTTGGATTTTTCTCCTCCTGAATTCTATGGTTTTAGAAAATCCATGTCATGTGAGAACTTGTCATCTTTGTTCAATGACCCCACAATCCCTTGCAGGGTGGACTCTGGGCAACTGAATGGAGCTGAATGTTTACTGGCCAGATACTATTCCTGTTGCCAATGCGGAGTTTTATTCAGCAGGTATATTCTCATTGCGCCCAGACAGAGAGAAAAATGTGTGCCTCTATCTAGGATCAAACTCACAGCCTCCTGATTGCGAGGCGAGAGCGCTACCTCTAGGCCACCGCATCCCTCCATTTCACATGAGAACTATCCCAATGTATATGTTCTGCCCATTCCTTAATTTCCTGAACCCAAATTCCAAACACTAACATGCAAATCCTATCCTAACCTTGCAGATTAGCTACTAAGCATCCCCTATTCTTACCTTCTTGAGGATCACGTGGGACATGGAAGCATTGGCATGAACAATGATGGTGGCAGTTTTGTCATCCCTGATCTCTTTTAGCAATGGTGTGGGATCCCAGCTTTCATCCAACATCCGAACGGAGAGAGTTTCCTTCGAGATAAGGAACTGTCGGAGCAATTTCTCTAGGTTTAGAAGGCCTGCAGGGGAGAGGGACACAGATTCAATATGAAGTTTCATCCATCGGCAACCTTTCCACGCCCCAAATGATTACAAGTAAAGGTTCCCCTCGCACATATGTACTAGTCGTTCCTGACTCTAGGGGGCGGTGCTCATCTCCGTTTTGAAGCCGAAGAGCCAGCGCTGTCCGAAGACGTCTCCGTGGTCATGTGGCCAGCATGACTAAACACCGAAGGTGCACAGAATGCTGTTCCCTTCCCAACAAAAGTGGTTTCTGTTTTTCTACTTGCACTTTTTAACATGCTTTCGAACTGCTAGGTTGGCAGAAGCTGTGACAAATAACGGGAGCTCACTCCGTTATGCAGCACTAGGGATTGGAAGGATTGATATCCCTTGCAGACAGCTGGTCATTTGCATCCTTTTAGAGGGTCGTTGAAGCACTTGGAGGTCTATCAGTGTCCTCAGGGTCACCTGAGTGGTGCAAATGGTTCCTGTCATCTGCAATTTTCCCCCCTCTGGAAATCCAATTCTACTCCCACACCATTCAAAGGATGTTCATCCCCAATTGTATAGCTAAAAGTCTTTTTAAAAATTGGAGACCACAGGAAGGAGCACCACTCAGGTGGCCCTGAGGAGACAGATAAACCTCCAAGTAGCCTCAATGACCCTCTAAAAGGATGCAAATAACCAGCAAATGTCTGTAAGGAATATAAATCCTTCCATTCCCCACTATCTTGTCAGAGCTGAAGAAGCTTCTTGGGTGAGAAGCGAAAAGTCTTCAACAGAAAAAAAAACAGGAAAGTCCAGTTGCTTCCTGAAAAAAGCACCTTTGGGACAACCAGGACTTGGAGGACTGAGAATTTCTACAAAGAACATCACTATTTTTGATATCCACAGAGAACTATCTGTAGGATTTTGTAAGAACTACACACCAACCTGGTTCGATTAAAACTTGCTCCTTCAGGGAAATTCTGATATCAATGATAGCTATACTACTATTGTGCTTTTCCCCCAGGACATTGATTCCCTTGCTTCTTAGCTTTGCCTGCACATCTGGAATTCCCTTGATGGCCACCCATCCAGTTATTAGCCAACTAAAACCGACTTAGCTTTTTTATTATCAACATGCTCTCAAAACTCAAATTCCTGTATAGGCTAACTAACAAAACATAGCAGGCTTTATTTATAATCTTCCTTCTAAGAAGCCACGTCTCTTTTAATCCCACAGAACAACCTCCCCCAGCCTGCTACTGAACTCTACAGATGTGCAGGGACCCCTGGAAACAGCTGGAAAGTTTCAGATTGGAAAATCGATCACAGGGCGATAACAATGGGACCACAATGTTAGGTTGCTATCGTGGCCATTCTTTCCTCTTTTTCACTGTTTATCTCGGTGTGAACCAAGAAAGATAACCTCGTAATTCTTCTTTCTCTGGTCTATTTATTGGTCTTTTTCTGAAATTGCCCGCAGGTTCCCAAGTACATTCCCCGTGCCAGTGTTGAGACAATTGCAACAAATCATTTCAGTTTTTTAAAAAAATAATAAACCGAACTTCTGACTGTTGTACAATCCAGCTTGAGCAATCATCCTAAATTGAACGAGGATGATTGATCCAAATCTCGACTAACAAATGCTCTGTCTTACACATTGGCAACAAAAATCAGAACACCAAATACCAACTGAGTGGACACAACCTCGTAGACCAGTGGTTCCCCAACTTGGCAACTTTAAGACTTGTGGACTTCAACTCAGTCAGCAGAGCTGGCTGGAGAATTCTGGGAGTTGAAGTCCACAAGTCTTAAAGTTGCCAAGTTTGGGAACCACTGTCGTAGACAACCCTCAGTATGTCAAGGACCTTGGAGTACTCATCTCAAACGATTTAAGCCCCAGAGCTGATTGTAACAGCATTGCCAACAAGGCATTAAGAGTTGTTAACCTAAGTTTGCGAAGCTTCTTCTCCAGTAACATTGTACTGCAAACTAGGGCATACAAAACCTTTGCCAGACCAATCCTCGAATACAGCTCGTCTGCCTGGAATCCACTCTGTATATCGGACATTAATACAATTGAGCAGGTCCAGAGGTATTTCACGAGAAGAGTCCTCCACTCCTCTGCTCGGAATAGAATCCCTTATGCCACGAGGCTCGAAATTTTGGGCTTGGACAACCTAGAATTGTGCTGCCTACAGTCTGACCTAAGCATAGAGCACAAAATTGTCTGCTACAACATCCTACCTATCAAGACTACTTCAGCTTCAATCTCAATAATATGCAGGCAAAGAATAGATACAACTCAAAGTAAACCGTTCCAACTCGATTGCAGAAAATACGACTTGAGCAACAGAGTGGTCAATGCCTGGAATGCTCTACCTGACTCCATTGTTACATCCTCAAACCCCCACAGCTTCAGCCTCAAACTGTCTAGTGTGGCCCTCACCCCATTCCTAAGGGATCCGTAAAGGGGGCGTGCATAAGCGCACCAGTGTGCCTTCCGTCCCTGTCCTACTGTCCCCATTTATTTGTACTCATTCCCTTTGTTCATGTCCATGTTTTTACACTTACCTGTTTTCTTGTACATGTTTGACAAACCAATAAATAGATAAATGATGTTTCTTAAACTAGGGAGTGGAATTAGTGCCAAAGGGGCAATTTGTTTGTTTGTTTGTTTATTCAATTGTATGCCGCCCTATTCCTGAGAGACTCAAGGCGGCTAACAGCCAGAGGGGAAGGGGGGATACAACAGGAAAACAAATGACGGACAAATTAAAACACAGCAACAGTCGCAACATTTCAAGTGAGGCTGGAAATTCATCAGCCCCAGGCCTGCCGGAACAACCAGGTCTTAGTGGCTTTGCGGAAAGCCGGAAGGGGGTGAGGGTCCGGATCTCCACGTGGAGATTGTTTCCAGAGGGCCGGAGCAGCCACAGAGAAGGCCCTCCCCCGGGGAGTTGCCAGTCGACACTGGCTGGCCGGCGGAATTCGGAGGAGGCCTAATCTGTGGGATCTGATCGGTCGTAGGGAGGTAATTGGCAGGAGGCGGTCTCTCAAGTACCCAGGTCCAATACCATGCAGGGCTTTAAAAGTAACGACTAGCAATTTGGATGTTTCCAGGGTGGGGTGGGGTGGGTAATGGAACAATTTATAATTGCTTCTTTGTGAATTGAGGATCCAATTGGGATTGGCCCTCCTGAGTGGCTTGCGTAAAGCAATAGTGTCTATGTTTTTGGAGAAAGGGTTGCATGTGAATAGGATGATGACATTATAGAGACTGGAAAGAGGCAGTTGGTGAAACAGTTTAAAAATCACTGGCCTGAGAGATGCAGATTACTTCGGACTGCTATTGCTTAGGGGAGGTGTCTCCATCCAACATTGGCAGCTGGGAGACCAGTGGACTTCAACTCCCAGAATTTCCCAGGCAGCCATGTTTGCTGGGGAATTCTGGGTACTGAAGTCCACAAGTCTTCAAGGTGCCATGGATGGACACCCTTGCCTTAAGGTACCTAGTGTAAGAGAAGGACATCCCATATTGTGAGAGAGATTGTTTTCCAACAAAATCGACATCTATGCTCCGGCACGGTATAAAATCCATGAAAGATTGGGCATGAAGTCTTTACATCCCTAAAAAGCAAATAACAAAAATATCTCTTTGCTCTTCGAATCGATGGCTCTGAAAACTATGTGTTTTGCTGATGAACTGCTTTGTGTTTAACTGATGAAAGTTGAAATCACAACAATTTGCTACAGGTGACATCCGAGGAATATCTAATGAAGCTAATAGTTTCTCTCCAATGAATAACTCATGGAGCATTGTTTAAAAAACACAATCTTCCATTTCTTCCCCTGCCTCCCTCCCTCCCCTTTTCATGTAGTTCATCTCTTCATTAGAATGGATGGCAATTGATTAAAGCCCACGGTTTTAATTTGGTAATAAATGAGCCTATAATCAATCATGTTAATCAATAGAGATAAAGCTTGCAGCCATGGAATAAAACTTTGCAGCTTTGGGGAAAATCTTTTTTAATTTATGTCTGATGTTATTTGTAAAATCTCTAGGAGGGCATATAGACAAGGCTCTGGTTTTCCTCGTTGCAATGGAGGGCTGTGAAGGTTGGACCATAAGGAAGGCTGAGCATCAAAGAATGGAGCCCTTTGAACTCTGGTGCTGGAGAAGACTCCTGCGAGTGTCTTGGACTGCAAGGTCATCCAACCGATCAGTCCTAGAGAAGATCAACCCTGACTGCTTTTTAGAAGACTAGATCCTGAAGAGGAAACACAACTCTTTTGGCCACCTAATGAGAAGGAAGGACTCCCTGGAGAAGAGCCTCATGCTGGGAAAGATGGAGGGCAAAAGAAGAAGGTGACGGCAAAGAATGAGGTCGCTGGATGGAGTCACCAAAGCAATCGGTGTGAGCTTCAATGGACTCCAGAGGATGGTAGAGGACAGGAAGGCCTAGAGGAACATTGTCCATGGGATCAGATGGGTCGGACATGACCGCAACTAACAACCACCACTCCAAACATGCCTTGCCTTGTTTGATTGGATATCCTTTCAAACCTGATCCCTTCATAATTAGAAGTATCCAGTGATGGGATTCAGTTTCAGGCCAGTTCAGGCGAACTGGTTGTTAAATTGCTGGCTGGCCCCGCCCCTTCCTGCCCTGCCCCTTCCAGAAGTCCCTCCGTGGCCTGTTTTTGCTCCCAGAGTGTGCAGGAGGCCAAGTGCTACCTGTCACCACACCCTCTGGCCATGGCCACCATGGCCACGCCCACCCAGCCCATCATTAGGGGCAGAGAACCGGTGTTAAATTATTTGAATCTCACCAGAGGTTGGTTTCTACCAGTTCTCACTGGTACAGGTGAACTGGTAGTGGTAATTTGGGCCAGGGTCGCAGAACCGACAGCAACCCAGGCTGGCCATGCCCATGAACCAGATGCCCCAGTCTCTGCTGCTGTTGCTGGCATTTTTTTTTTAGCTTTTCAAGGTCTTTGCGCAAGTGCTGAGAAATTAACAGTGAACAGCGCATGTGCATGCAACATACATCTGGTGCGCGCACGAGCGAAAGCGAACCAGTACCAGTACCAATGCTGGCAGGAACCCCACCCTTGAATCCCACCACTGGAAGTATCACTTTGAAATCCTCATTGAGGAAGCTCCTTCCAGGTAGCCCTGCTTGCTAAAAAGCTACAATCCTTCCCCAGCATGGATAACCTGTCCCTTAGCTAGCATTGACCCCCCCTCCCCCCTGCTAAAAAATTCTGGCGTTGAGATCTATACAGTCACAGCACTTCAAAATCAAGGAAACTGTTTTTAATTGGGCTGGGGGAGCCTTCTGATACATAGCAAAATTTGGGAATGGCGATCTGGCATCGAAACAGCAATGCTATCTTAAGATGAATAATTAACAGATTTTAAGGGTGATAAACACATGCTGTTCCTCCTACGGAGTCTGGCCTCCATTTATCTCTCCTTTCCCTTGTTTCTCTCGTGCCATAATGTCCCCAGATGAAGCCAGGATCTGTGGTCATATATTATATAACTGCATCCAGGTTTTCAAGTCCTTCTGCTGTCTGTTGGAAAGGACAAGATGGTTACTATCCCGTTACGTAGAGCCAGTGACCCACACGCTCTCTGACCTACCCTTTAATCAGCCAGTCCCGGAGGCAAACTGGACTTTTTTCTTTTGAAGGGTTTCACTTCTCATCCAAGAAGCATCTTCAGCTCTCTTGGATGAGAAGCGAAAGATCTTCAAAGAAAAGAGCAGAAAGTCCAGTTGCCTCTTGAAAAAAGCATCTTTGGGACAACCACGACCTGGATGATGGAGAATCTCCATGATGTCTCCCTAGTTCCTTCTTTTCATCAGACTAGACATACCAAGTTCGTGCAACTGTTCTTCGTATGTTTTAGCCTCCAGTCCCCTCATCATCTTTGCTGCTCCTCTCTGCACTCTTTCTAGGTCTCCACATCTTTTTTACATTGGGACGACCAGAACTGGATGCCGATTCCATGGTGTGTTCTTACAAAGGCCATTATAAAGTGGTAGTAACACTTCATGTGAATGACTTGCTAGTTAGACCATCCCTGCCAATAATGTGGCCCAGTATTGTGTAAAAAAAATGAGGGAATAGTAATAAGGACATACTCAATATTACTATACTATATGATGCCTTTGTATACTTGCATGCTGTGAAGATTTGTTTCCTGCAATGCATATATGTTATGCTTTTTGTTATGCCTGTTATGTCCTTTGTAGATGTAACACGAATATGCCACATTACATCCTATGTTTGCATTTCCTGCAACTAAGGAAAAATGCTGTTATCGGAGTCTGTAAAGTATCTGCCATTTGTCAAAACCTATAGCAATAGCAATAGCAGTTAGACTTATATACCAGCTTCATAGGGCTTCCAGCCCTCTCTAAGCGGTTTACAGAGTCAGCATATCGCCCCCACAGTCTGGGTCCTCATTTCACCCACCTCGGAAGGATGGAAGGTTGAGTCAACTTTCAGCCGGTGAGATTTGAAAACCGCCGAACTGCAGACAGCAGTCAGCTGAAGTGGCCTGCAGTAACTGCACTCTAACCACGGCGCCACCTCGGCTCTATGCCTCACCTTTGATCTGTTCCCTTCACAACAGGGGCCAAATGGCCATTCATGAGGACAGAGGAAAGGGATAAGGCCTGATAAGGCTAGTTGAGGAGTATTGCAAAGCCAAGATGTTATTTTATGATGTTTCTTTCTGTATAAAAAGGAGTCACGCCTTTCCTGAAGGGTAGGTCTTCCCTGTATATCCTTGGGTAGGTTGGGAACAACTCACCATCATGTCTTTAACTTTGAGCAAAGGTTAAACACTGGTTGTTATTCCAGCCTCTGTTTAAGTCTCATTTTTGGCTCATTGTGACATGGATGTATTCTCAAACTTTAGGGGTCTCAATGTATTCTCGAACCTTACATTTGGCATTTTTGAGCTTAACGTATTTTCAGAGTATAAGACGCACCAAGTATAAACCGCACCAAGACTTCGAAGAGGCAAATTTTTTAAAAATATTTTTGCACTCTGCGGACCTCCCAAAAACGGCTCGTTTTTTGTGAAAACAGGTCCATTTTTTTTTGTCAAAAAAGGGCATGTACAGCCTTTAGGAAGCTTGTAGAGTGCTCCTGGGGGCTGGGGGGGGGGCAAAATTGAGCAACAAACGGCCCGTTTTTTCCTCATTTTTCCTCCCCAGCCCCCAGGAGCACTCTGGAAGCCTCCTAAGGCTATGCATGGCCATTTTTGCAAAGGGGGCAGGGTTTCCGGAGGCAAAAAAAATGCTGTATTCAGTGTATAAGACGCACCCAGATTTTCAAACCTCTTTTTTGAGGGAAAAAGGTGCGTCTTATACTCGGAAAAAATACAGTAAAATGTATTAATATTAGACCTTACACTATACCGTCTACATTTTTATTAAGTTTTCAATTTTTAAAAAATTTAAAGGAATAAATTTTCCCCTTTGTAATTCCCACATTTCTGACACGATCGGAGACAAATATCTGGGCTGGAAAGCTAGCCTGTGAAATGTACAGAAGCAACACCCAGAAGCCTCACAGAATATAATCAAAACTTGGATTTCCCCTGCCTGCCGCGACAATTGAAGTCACAAAAAACTAGCCCAAGCGTGCCCTAAGCGAAGGAATATAAAAGGAAAGGAAAATCATAGCACGGTATATTACCAGCCTGTCCTACCCAAGTCCTCTTCCTGTCGTTTGGTATATGGCTCCTTCCCTTCCCATTATACCTGGATGCGAACCCAATTTGAGGATTAATCGCACGGCAATAGCAAAAGTACAGAATTTATTTCGCAAGTGGTGGGATTTAACAGCACACAAGAGGCCCCCCTTTGTCACTTAAGCATCACTAAGCTGTCAAAATTCGGCTCAGCCTTGTTCAAGTGGGTAGGTTTAAAGCCCCCCCCCCACTGTTCCCATCGCTCCCCTTTTTAAGCCTTTGATATAAAGTAATGTATATTTAGGGATACCTTGTGCAACCAGCAATCATTTGTGATTCCCTCCACTGGAGGAGAGAGCATTTAATGCTGAAAATTCGAGCGAGAGGAAGTGTGTATGATTCCATTTTGGCTGTTGTGGTTTGCTGGCAGCCAGCGGAGCAGGCAGCAAAATCGGACAGTGAGGAGGTTGGGGAGGAACATGGGCCAGTCCTGGGGGGCTGAGGAAGCTCAGACAAGGGCTCCGCGTCGGAGGCAGAGAGGGGAGTTAGACAGTAGTGAGGCTAGAGGAACAGACTGGAGCCTGTTCCAAGGTGTGTGCATGAGCAGAACTACCAGAAGAGAGAACACTAGAAAGCAGGGTCGACTTAAGAGTAAAGTCACACCTTGGAGGCGATTGGCCCATAGGAAAATAAATAAGGAGCGACGGGCCTTTGCCAGGAAACAATTTGGTCATTTCAAGATGGAACAGTTGTGTTTGTGACTATAAGAGACTCCTGCCAAGTTTGCCTAGCCCTGCTTATGCAACTAGTTATCTGGCAGCTCTCCAAACGAGATAGGTTCGTGTGGATAAACATTCCTCTGAAGAGACTGTTGCCAAGCCTTGCTGACTGTGAATGAAAGGAATTCACAGTCGTGTAAACAAAAGGGGTTTTGCCGGGACCAAGACTCTGCTTCTTGCTTTCTAAGGAAGCCTGGCTCAGAACAGTTGCTCCGATTTTCTCTTTTAAAGGCCAAATGGATGTTTGAAAAATAGAAACAATAACAACAACACCCTCACTTCCCCAATAAATCGGCCCAACTCCTCTTTCTAAATGGATGAAAACTGCTCAGTTTTGAGAGGGAGGGAAGCTTCTCTTCTTCCCACTCCTCAAATTCCAGCTGCTAAAACTTTCTGCTTTCCCATCGCCTCTATTCCGGTTTTTCTCTCCTGACCTTGTGTTACCGGCCCTTCTTTTGGTCGGCAGCAATTAAGCCGCTCACTGGATCAGCCGGCTAAGAGCCATCCATGCATGCAGTAATAAATGGAAGGGGAAAAGACCACAGTTTTTATGGTGATTGGTAGCATTGGATGGTTTCCCCCTTTGACCTTTGCTAATTTGATTTCTGTTCTCCATTCCCCCACTCCAAATGAAATCAGACCCTACTCTGCACATACGTACTACTAGGATGCGGAAATAGTGGTGGGATTCAGTCGGTTCGCACCTATTCGGGAGAACCGGTTCTTAACTTTCTAAGCAGTGCGGAGAACTGGTTGTTGGAAGAAATCTCCTTTGGTTTTTCTCCACTTTACAGGGCTAATCCTGTAAAGAAGGCAGGAGGAAACATTCTGCTGTTGTTTCTCGCCTAATCTTTATTACCCTGCTTATAGAAACTGCCTCTCCAGTTAACCCTTGTTACATTGTAACAGCTAGGGCGAAGCGCCCATCGACCTGAGTGACGTAGAGTTGGCCACGCCTACCCAGGTCACATGACCACTGATCCCCGCCTACCAGAATAAGGCCACAGGTGGACGATTAAATGGCCCCTCCCAGAGGAAATAAAAGAGGGACGAAAGGGGAGTGGAGTTTTACAGGAGACAATTAGTTCTCTTCATTGGTTCGTGACTCTCCGAGACTCCTTGCCACGTTTTGCAGATCTCAGCCTGGCAGCTCTCCAAGCCAGAGAAGGTCTGTGACCGTAAATCCTCCCTTGAAAGACTTTGATGGATGAGAATGAGCAGAATTCACAGTCCAATTAATAAAAGGGGGTTTTGTGTCAGGACCAGGAGTTTTCTTCATCCTCTTGGGAAGCCTCGATCAGAACACCTCCTAAATAGTCTCAATCAGTGCCCAGAGTTGGTCCCTTCCAATCTGTTAATCTAAGTGTATATGGAAGTTGCTTTGTTTTAAGTAAAAAAAAAAAGATGAAAAGCAAAAAAAAAAAAGCCACTTTAGCGCCTGGCTTTTAAATAAGAACACAACGATCTCCTCTCCCTTCCGTCTTATCGAGGTTAGATAAAGAGAATTTAATCATAAGGAAAAACAGAAATATCCATCGTGCCAGAGTGGTAGAGAGACGCATCTTGATTTGAGAAAGGATCAAGGCCTGAAAAATAACAGGGAAATGTTCCCCCTTTCCCTCCACCCACCCCATGGTCTTGTTATAAACTGGGATATCGCCAAGGCCTGCCATAATTCAGGCTTGTAGTCTGATGTCACCGTTTATCCCTAAGCCCTCTTCCTTATCTTAGCCAGCTCATTCAGTCACACGTGATTAAAAGCAATCAACCCTGACTCAATTAATGGTGGGTGCCATGCTATTTTAAAAGCAATCTGCTTTCTGAGCTGTTCTAGCCAGTTAAAAGAAGAACAAATGAAGCGGAGAAGAAATTAAGCACTAAGCATCTGTATTCCTCCCCAGCAAGTATGTTCCACTGTTCTAGTGTGCCATGTCGGGTTTACACAAGGATACGAGTGGGTTCAGGAACATGTGTGTTGCACATCCAGGTATACCGACCGAAGGCTTGACTGCTGGAAGGCTTGACTGCTGGAAAACTGAGCCGAGGTGGCACAGTGGTTAAATGCAGCACTGCAGGCTACTTCAGCTGACTGCTAGTTCTGCAGTTCGGCTGTTCAAATCTCACCGGCTCAGGGTTGACTCAGCCTTCCATCCTTCCGAGGTGGGTAAAATGAGGACCCGGATTGTTGTTGGGGGCAATATGCTGACTCTGTAAACCGCTTAGAGATGGCTGAAAGCCCTATGAAGTGGTATATAAGTCTAACTATTGCTATTGCTATTGCCCCAATAGGCTGACTCTGTAAACCGCTTAGAGAGGGCTGAAAGCCCTATGAAGCGGTATATAAGTCTAACTGCTATTGCTATTGCTAAATAGCAATTGCACTGCTCTCCTGTCTCCCCTGGTCCTTCTCTTCACTAGACCAGCCATGCCCAGTTCTTGCAACCGTTCATTGTATGTTTTAGCCTCCGGTCCCCTCCTGATCCTGGTTGATCAGGATATGCCAGAAGGAAGAATAAGGCAGAGACAGACTTAAGCCAGAGCTTTGCTCCACAAGGCCCAATTCACCTCATCAGGTCAGGAGGAGACAATCCCCTCCTCTGCCTCCTTTCTAAAGTTAAATCTTTATTTTAGCCCTTCCTTTTTCAGCAGCAGCTCTTCTGGTTTTACTCTTCTTCCAGCCTATTTTTATTCACTGCGGAGCCTTATTGCAAGAACTCTGGGGTGCTGTTGCAGAACACGCTTATCTTGGTCGATTAAATAGCAATAGCACTTAGACTTATATACTGCTTCATAGTGCTTGACAGCCCTCTCTAAGTGGTTTACAGAGTTAGCTTATTGCTCCCAACAATCTGGGTCCTCATTTTAACCACCTCGGAAGGAAGGAAGGCTGAGTCAACCTTGAATTGGTCAGGATCAAACTGCTAGCAGTCTGCAGAGTTAGCCTGTAATACTGCATTCTAGCCACTGGGTCACCAGTCCTTCCTTCCTTCCTTCCTCCCTCCCTCCCTCCCTCCCTCCCCCCTCCCTCCCTCCCTTCTCACTTAGCAATAGCACTTAGACTTATATACAGCTTCACAGTGCTTTTACAGCCCTCTCTAAGCAGTTTACAGAATCAGTCTCTTGCCCCCAACAATCTGGGTCCTCATTTTATCAACCTCGGAAGGAAGGAAGGCTGAATCAACCTTGAATTGGTCAGGATCGAACTGCTAGCAGTCTGCAGAGTTAGCCTGTAATACTGCAGTCTAGCCACTGGGTCACCACAGCCCACCCTTCCTTCCTTCCTGCCTTCCTTCCTTCCTTCCCTCCTTCCTCCCTCCCTCCCTTCCTTCCTTTCTTCCTCCTTTCCCACTTAGCAATAGACTTATACAGCTTCACAGTGCTTTACAGCCCTCTCTAAGCAGTTTACAGAATCAGTCTTTTGCCCCCAACAATCTGGGTCCTCATTTTATCCACCCCGGAAGGATGGAAGGCTGAGTCAGCCTTGATCCTGATGAGATTTGATCTGCCAGACTGCAGTACTGCGCTCGAGCCAGTGCACCACCACGGCTCATGAAGCACTCCCCAGTGGCTTGATGGATTGGCCCAAAGGTGCTTTCTCAAAAGGCGATTGGACTTTCTTTCGTTTTCCCTCAAAGACCTTTCGCTTCTCATCCCAGGAGCTTCTTCAGTTCTGACTGTTCAGACAGTTCTGAACTCAGAACTGAAGAAGCTTCTTGGATGAGAAGCGAAACGTCTTTAAGCAAAGAAACAAGGAAGTCCAGTTGCCTTTTGAGAAAGCACCTTTGGGGACAACCATGACCTGGGTCAACCCTGAAGCTGACCTGACCGAAGCCATTTTGAAGCTTCAGTATCGCCACACTGGAACTGAGGCATAGGGAGAGGGGGAATAGATAGCTGGGGTTTTGTAGGCAAAATTGTTCTGTCCCCCCTTTCTCCGCTTGTTAACAGATGACAGGCAGACAAACTTAAAAGGGAAGAACTTTATCAGTTCTCGGCTAAGACTGACTACGAGCCCAAAAATAAGCATAAACAAAGTCTCTGACGAGAAGATAACAGAATACAAAACAAAACTCTTACAAAACAATTCACTTCTCCAAGTGTCTCCTTGAATCAGGGTTACAGAAAGCAAATCACTTCTCCAAGTGTCTCTCACAAACAAACCAGGACCGATGAATACTGAATGAATGAATTAACGTTGACTCCTGCAACCAGGGCATGGCACCATCCGTCCTTTTATCACCAGAAGACCCACTAACAAGCCCCAGCTGAAAAGGTAATCTTGCATCACAAAAAGACTCACAGGAGACATCTGCTGAGTCACAACACAAAACAAAATATTTTCTCCTGGGAACCAAGGACATTCTCACACCTGGTCAGAGAAGGGAGGAGCAACGTTACCAGGCAACTAGATGGCACCCTGATTGGACCATGATTGTTTGGGGAAGGGGGAAAACTTTTGACTTTTAATTAGGTGAAAACCGCGGGAACCTTCAGAATTGATTTTCACCACAACTGTGCCAGTATGATACATCCAATAAAACTATTCTTTGAGAAATCTACCTGCCTCCGAGTTTTGTTTGGTATGGATGCATTACTTGGAACCCCTGGCAATTCGAATGACTCCATTTAAAAAAAAAGCATGTTGTTGATGCTGAACTGCCACCAGGGCTTTTAGGTGGAGAGAAATACAGATCAAGAACAAGCAGGATTGTGTTTTCCTTGTTAAAGACTACGGAGTAGCAGGGATCTTAACCCGGGGTCAATGAAACAAGGCTGAGACCTGCTCCTTTCCTTCCAATTGTCCTCTTAAATGTCATACATTCTGCTCTACCCTTAGTAATGAAGAAATAGCTAGATGTTTCCCAAAGCCTGTAAGGGGAGCATTGAACTAGAGGTCAAGGAAAAACAGGCAAGTTCAAGGAAAAACCAGGCTGCTTCCCATTAGAGAAATCTGGGGCAAAAGTACATCATTGTAGACATCCAGAGTTTATAGTAAAAAGATCTGAAGGGCAGCAAGAGATTCACATCCACGAGGCACATCTGGGCCACTCACAAGTTGTCTGATTTCATATAATATACTTGGACATGGCTAGTCTAGGGAAGAGAAGACCAGGGAGACAGGATAGCAGTCTTCCAATATTTGAGGGGCTGCCACAGAGAGGAGAAAGAGGTCAAGCTATTTTCCAAAGCACCTGAAGGCCAGACGAGGAACAATGGATGGAAACTGAACCAGGAGAGATTCAACCTGGAAATAAGGAGAATTGTCCCTGACAGTGAGAACAATCAACCCATGGAACAGAAATTGCCTTCGAGGAAAGATAGGAAGGTGAGGAGAAAGGAGAGGAATAGGAGAGAGGGAAAAGCAGAGGAAGAATTGGAGGGAATGTAAGAGAAGGAGAGAGGGGAGATAAGGGAGGATGAGTGGAAGGGTAAAGAGGAGGAAGGGGAAGGAGAGAAGGGAAAGGAGAGAAAGGAGGGAGGAAGGAGAGAAGAAAGAGAAGAAAGGGGGGAAGGAAGGAGGGGAAGGAGGGAGGGAAGGAAGGGGAAGGAAGGAGGGAATGTAGGAGAGAAGGAAGGGGGAAGGAGGGAGGGAAGGAAGCAGGGAAGGAGGAGAGAAGGAGAGAAGGAGAGAAGAAAGGTGGGAGGGAAGGAGGGAAGGAAGGAGGGAGGGAAGGAAGGAGGGAAGGAAGGAGAGTAGGAGAGAAAAAGGAGGGAAGGAAGGAGGGAAGGAAGAAGAAGAAGTAGGAATGTTGTAAGATAAGATGGAGTTATGGGTTGGTAAGAAAGCAATTTCAAGTATATTGTCAACTGTAGGGAAAAATTGTTATAAATACATATTATTAATAACTTTATAAAAAAAAAAAAGAAATTGCCTTCGGAAGTTGTGGGAGCTTCATCCCGGGAAGCTTTCCAAGAAAAGACCGGATTGCCATCTGTTAGAAACTGTGTAGGGATGCCTGCGTGGGTGGAGGAAGGGGTTGGACTAGATGACCCACACGGTCCCTTCCAACTCTGTTAATTGAATCGATCCATTTTTTATGGCCTCCTGTATGCAAGGCACTGAATTCTAGGAACCACTTTTGGTGGGAAGGTAACACGTTCCGTGCGCCTTCAGCGTTGAGTCATGCCGGCCACATGACCATGGAGACGTCTTCGGACAGCGCTGGCTCTTCGGCTTTGAAACGGAGATGAGCGCCGCCCCCTAGAGTCAGGAATGACTAGCACATATGTGCAAGGGGAATCTTTACCTTTACCTAGATTAGCTAAAATGTTTAAAAATATGTCTAGTAAATGTTGAAAATCTAATTTAAAAAAAAAACCAGGCGTATTTCATATATGTGGTGGACTTGTTTTAAAGTTTAAAAAAAAAATTGGCCAAAACAACATGTTCTGAGTGGGAGCTTAAACGAGGGGTCTTACATTCAGCTTTGGCACAGATGAGGCAGGCAGTGGTGCAGTTGAAGAAGTTCAAGATCCCAGCAACAGCGACACTGATGTCCGTGTTGCTAGGATGGAGGTTCAAAGTTGTGAATCTCTGGAACTGAAGTTTGAGAAATTCTTCTGGAGCAACCTTGAAATGAGGGACCTAAAAAGGAAAGAGAGAAATAGATTATTTGTTTCTCACAACAGACCAGAAAAGTCTTTACTTATTTAGGGAATTTATATGGCTGTATATTCGCATAGGACAATAGCAATAGCAATAGCAGTTAGACTTATATACCGCTTCATAGGGCTTTCAGCCCTCCTAAGCGTTTACAGAGTCAGCATATCGCCCCCAACAACAATCTGGGTCCTCATTTTACCCACCTCGGAAGGATGGAAGGCTGAGTCAACCCTGAGCCGGTGAGATTTGAACAGCCGAACTGCAGAACTGCAGTCAGCAGAAGTAGCCTGCAGTGCTGCATTTAACCACTGCGCCACCTCGGCTCTAGGTGGCTTACAGGAATATTAGTATTGTTATGCAACTAATTAAGAAATAAAGAAAGCAAACTAATACTCCCTCGGATGAATTAGTGATTAAAAAAAAACTTTGGATTGTGCAGAGATGGACAAATTAACACTGAAATTAAAAGAGAAAGAAGAGTCGGAATATTATGCAATTTGGAACAATTGGTACAAATGGCTGCAAAACAAGAATAAAATTAATTAAGCCAAAAAATAATATAAATATATATAGAACTGTGTATAAAGGTGTGTAAATATAGAAGCGAAATATTATATACATGTACATGATGACATAACAATGTTGATGTAATGACTGTAAGGTGTTGTAGAAGGGAAAAATAATAAAAGAAATCTGATAAAAAAGAGAAATAAAAATAAAAAGAAATCTGATAAAAAAGAGAAATAAAGAAAGCATAGTACATTGTTCATTGTAGAAAAAATGGAAAGAAATGTTCTCTATTTCAAAACATAACTAGAGGATATATAATATCGCGTAAACTAAAATAGACCAACAGAGAAATAATGAAATGATAATTTGGCGCAATTTTTGAAGGGGCAATTGAAGATATTGCTTAGGCGCTGAGGAAAAAAATGAGTATAAAAAATGGAAAAGAACGAAAGAAAATAATTTGGCTGAAAGCGAAAACCAGGCGATGATGTAAAATAGATTAGGTAAATGAGAGGAAATAAAAAGGGAAGATCTGAACAACGCTTTGTTTCTATAATATGTGTACAGTTGCATTAAAAGTAAAACAAAAAAATTGAAAACGGGGGAAAAAAGAATATAAAAACATCATATAAAAACAATAAAACTCATAAAAGAGAGAATCGTAGTGCTCGCTTCGGCAGCACATATACTAAAATTGGAACGATACAGAGAAGATTAGCATGGCCCTGCGTAAGGATGACACGCAAATTCATGAAGCGTTCCATATTTTTTGGCGCAATACTGGAAGAAGGAAGACTTGCCTACTATTCAAGGATGGACATTAAAAGTTACAAACCTAGCAGAGATGGCTAAAATATCAGCATATCTCAAGGACCACTCAAACGAGAGATATAAACTGGAGTGGAGAAGATGGATTGACTATATTCAAAATAAATACGGGACTAAGAAATTCCAGATAGTTTATGACTGAAGAAGCGAGGAATGATATAATCTGTTTAGAGTTAGCCTAACAAAAGAGGAGTTAAAGCTCAAATGAAAGATGATACTAACTTTTTAAAAGTTTATTTTAGAACATCTTTGTTAAAGATTTATACTCTGTATTTGTTCTGGGAAGTCGGGGGAGTGGGGGAGGTTGGGGGGGTTGGGTTCGGGTGGGGAGGATGGGGGAGGGGAGGTAAATATTTGTAAAAGCTTTTTTTTCAAAAATTTTCAATAAAAAAGAGAGAGAATCGTATACAATAAAATCAACCCACCCACCCCCATCCGGTGACAACACATCTCACAAGCCATTTAATGGACTCCATCCTGCTCTTCGTTCCCCAGGCCCTCTGGCAGAACTGGGCCTTCAGCGCCTTCTGGAAGAGTATCAGATGGGGGCCATTCTAATTTCCAGGGGAATGAGAGAGAGGGAGCCACCACGGAGAAGGCCCTTCTTTGGGTCCCACCAGGGTATCTCCCACGGGACTTGTAGCATTCCCTGCCTCCCTGTTCTGATGGGTTGGGGAGATGTGACCGGTCCCAAGCCATGAAGGGCTTTAAAGGTGACAACCAGCACCTTGAATTGCACCTGGGAGCAAATCGGCAGCGCATGCAGCTCTTGCAGGGGAGGTGATACATGTGCACTCCAGAGTCTGCGCAAAACCACAGGGGTCGCTGCATTTTGCACCAACTGGAGCTTCCGGATGCTCTCCAAGGGCAGTCCCATGTAAAGCACGTTGCAGTAGTCAAGACAGGAAGTGACTAGGGCATGAGTGACTGTGAGTAGGGATTTGTGGGATCCTTGGTGCTCACTCAGCTCGGTTGTTTTTCTTGCGGACATTTCCTTACCGTACTAGGTAACGTCATCAGGGTTAAAAGGGAGATGGGTTTATTCTCAGTCAGACTCCCTTCTAGCGCTGGTTGTGTTACGTAATTGGGTAATGAAACGTCTGTGAGAAAACGGCCAAGCTCAGAGAGTACCAAGGATCCCAGAGTCATTGTCTTCCTCCTCCTCCCCTCCACAAACACCACCCTTCTAGCACTGATGATGTTACCTAGTTGGGCAATGAAATGTGTGCAAGAAAACAACCAAGCTCAGAGAGCACCAAGGACCCCCGCCTTTCAACCCTGAGCTACAAATATTATCTTCTATCAAGACAGTTAGTAAGTAAAATCTTTATTACGGTCAAAGACCAGCAATATACATTAGTTTTTACACTATATTAAAAAAATACTAACATTAAAATATAATTAAAAAGCATTGACATTAAAAGTGGATAATAACATAATGGTCCAAAGATATGTCCAGATAATTGGTACAAGATGGTACTATACTTCTGTAGCCAGTTTTTTTCTTATGGACATTGCAGCAGCACAGAACTTTGCCACTGCATACGTGGTAACCGGGTTAGTGTCCTGGAGGAGGAAGCCTAGATAAAAATTGTTTGCCCTCCCTGGCAATCTCTCTAATAAGGGGAAGATATGTGCAGACCTACAAGCTCTGTAGAGCTCGCAGTGTAATAGAACATGTGAATTATCTTCCACTTCTCCTTTACCACATATGCAAACCCGTTCAGCTATAGGTGTTCTCTTATACCTGCCCTTGATACCTATCAAGACAAGAAACGATCAGCCAAGGTGGCGCAGTGGTTAAATGCAGCACTGCAGGCTACTGCTAGATCAGCAGTTCAGCGGTTCAAATCTCACCGGCTCAGGGTTGACTCAGCCTTCCATCCTTCCGAGGTGGGTAAAATGAGGACCCGGATTGTTGTTGGGGCAATATGCTGACTCTCTGTAAACCGCTTAGAGAGGGCTGAAAGCCCTATGAAGCGGTATATAAGTCTACTGCTATTGCTATTGCTAGTTTCCTAAAAGGCAAGGCATATTTTCCCGCTGCTAAGAAATGAAGTTCTTCCATTCTTCAAACCGAAGCGGGATAGTGGTCTGTCTGAAATGCTTTTGCCTCCAGCAAAAAAGATTGGATGAATAATTGCTCAACATTCTTAGATTTTATGAGACGTCATATCTCAGAAACATTAAAGGCCACACAGAAGCCTCAATTAGTCCAGAGTGCGATGGCCAAACGATTGGCAGGTACTTGCCAATACAGGCACGTAGCACCAATGCTCCGGGCCCTTGTGCTAATTCCTATCCGCGTCTAAGGATGACTTAAGCTGCTGTTTTTTGACCTTTCAAGCCATCCATGGTTCGGGGCTGAAGGATCACCTTGTCTGTCTTAATTTTGATCTGCCAGGTGGGCAGCTCCTGGGTCAATCCCAAAGGGGCTTTTTCAAGAGGCAACTGGACTTTCTTGTTTTTTCTTTGAAGACGTTTCACTTCTCATCCAAGAAGCTTCTTCAGCTCTGACTGGATGGTGGGGAATGGAAGGATTTATATTCCCTGCATTCAGCTGGTCATTTGCATCCTTTTAGAGGGTCCTTGAGGCCACTTGGGAGGTTTATCTCTGTCCTCAGGGTCAGCTGAGTGGTGCAAATGGTTCCTGTTGCCTGCGATTTTTTCCCCCCTTTGGAAATGCATTCCTACTCCCACACCATTCCAAGACTGTCCATCCCAAATTGTATAACTAAAACATCTGTAGAGATGCTCAGTTGTCCAGATCCTGGTTGTCCCAAAGGTCCTTTTTCAGGAGGCAACTGGACTTCCTTCTTTTTTCTTTTGAAGACATTTCGCTTCTCATCCAAGAAGCTTCTTCAGCTCTGACAAGATAGTGGGGAATGGAAGGATTTATTGCAGACTGCAGGAACCATTTGCACCACTCAGGTGACCCTGGAGACACAGATAAACCCCCAAGTGCTTCAACAACCCTCTAAAAGGATGCAAAGGACCAGCTGTCTGCAAGGAATATCAGTCCTTCCCTTCCCCACCATCCGGTTAGAGCTGAAGAAGCTTCTTGGATGAGAAGCAAAACGTCTCCAAAGAAAAAACAGAAAGTCCAGTTGCCTCCTGAAAAAGCCCCTTTGGGTCAATCATAACCTGGATGACAGAGAATCTCTACAGACGTTTAGCTATGCAATTTGGGATGGACACCCAAAGGAATGCCTTTGGAAGTTGTAGGAGCGTCATCCCTGGAAGCTTTCAAGAAGAGACTGGACTGCCATCTGTCAGAAACGGTGTAGGGTCTCCTGCTTGAGTGAGGTGGGGCGTTGGACTAGATGACCTGTAAGGTCCCTTCCAACTCTGTTAATCTCTTAATCTGTTAACAGGAGATCTGCTTTGTTTTGTGCTTTAGAGTGGATGACTTCAAAGAAACATTCAGGAGAAACATCTGGTTATTCTTCATTAGGAGGAACAGTCAATTCCTTGTTGCATCGGTTCTTGGGATATCCCAAAACAACTGCAATTTTGTTCCTCTTTGAGGGGAACGATTGTTAGTTAGCTGTTCTGTCTGACTCCACGAAAGATTTAAATCAGAGGTGTCCAAACCTTGTTAGATTTAAACTACGTTCAACTCCCAGAATTCTCCACCCAACATGCATGCAAGCAAAGCCAGAGAGCACTAAGGACCCCTCATTTCAGCCCTGAGCTACAAATATTCTCCTTTAAAGTAGAGAAGATGAGAACCATTGGTTTGGAATGGCATAGGGCAGGGGTTAGCAACCTGCAGCTCTGGAGCCATGTGGCTCTTTCATCCCTCTGCTGTGGCTCCCTGTCACCAGTCGCACCACAATATTGAGAGGAGCTTCTGGTTTGGAGGGGGAGAAGCAGGGCACACTAGGAGGAGACTCTATGGCAAGGGGCGGATTTTCTGCTCAGCTCCACAATTGATAGGGCTTTCGGTTAGGACAGGAAGAGGAAAAGGACGCCACGTTAGGAGGAGACTCTATGGTGGGGGAATCGGACTTCCGGTCAACTCCAGAATTGAACGCAGGGCTTCCGGTTAGGAGCTTTGTGGCTCTTTGATTATTTAAGGTTGCTGACCCCTGGTGTAGGGTCTCCTGTTTAAGATGGGGGCTGGACTAGAAGACTTCCAAGGTCCTTTCCAGCTCTGTTATTCTGTCATTTTTCTCACTGTTTTTTTTTTTTTTTTGCAGAAAATTTCAACCCCCTGAATTCCCCAGCCAACGTGGCTGGCTGGAGAATTCTGGAAGTTGAAGTCCTCAACTCTTCAAAAGGGCAAGGTTGGACACCTCTGGTCTAAAATGAGCCGGGGTGGCGCAGTGGTTAGAGTGCTGTACTGCAGCCACTTCAGCTGACTGTTATCTGCAGTTCGGCGGTTCAAATCTCACCGGCTCAAGGTTCACTCAGCCTTCCATCCTTCCGAGGTGGGTGAAATGAGGACCCAGAATGTGGGGGCGATATGCTGACTCTGTAAACCGCTTAGAGAGGGCTGAAAGCCCTATGAAGTGGTATATAAGTCGAACTGCTATTGCTATTGCTATTGCTAACCAGTTTGCTGAGAAATCAGAAAGACTTTATTCCCCAGCCCTTCGGAAAGTGAAAAGGCAAGAAACACTGTAGACCCCCAGCTTACAACCTTCAGGGAAAGGAGTCGAGGCATCCACAGGATATCTGTGGCTTTGCTCAGCAGCCCTATGGAATTTGAGCATTGTGACACATGCCACCGCTTAGGTACGAGGTCTGTGGAGCGTGAGAGGCTCGGGGTCAACGCTGCTCAACCCTGCAGTCTCAAATGACCAGGCACAATTCGTATTTCATATTCCTCTGCCTTGTACGACTCCTGCACATGATGAAAAATCCCCACCCCTGCTGGTTGGGAGATTATTTGTCCTGATTCTGGTTCTGCAAAGGTTTTTGTCGGATGGTTGAAGGCAGGTTCTATCGGCGATCCTTCACATCGAGCGAAAGGGAGATCCAGCCGTAATTTCCTACAGCATTTTGAAGCTAACAAATTCTTTATGGCATTAAGAAGACCCCATAAACTAGTGCCTTAATTAAATCAGATAAATAAAATATAGGACATAGTTAACAGGAGGGAGGGAGGAGAGGAAGAGGGAGAGAGGAGATGGATTCCTACTGGTTCAGACTGGTTCAGCTAAACTGGTAGTGGTATGGCGGCCTGGGCCGCTGGAACCAGCAACAACCAAGGCCTGCCACATCCCTGAACCGGTTCCCTGGTTGGCGCTATTGGTGCCACCATCTTGTTTTTTTTTAGTTCTGCACATGTGCAGAACAATTTCTATTGGAACGTACATGCACATGTGAGCGAACCGGCAGTAGCGCTGGCCAACCGGGAGGGAGGGAGGGAGGGAGAGGGAGGGGAGGGGAGAGGAGGGAGAGAGGGAGAGAGAGAGAGAGAGAGAGAGAGAGAGAGAGGGAGAGAGAGAGAGAGAGAGAAGGAGAGAGGAGAGGGGGGAGAGAGAAAGAAAAAGAGAGAGAGAGAGAAGAAATGGTGGGCAGCATGATCAATGTTTCCTAAAATATAAAACAAATTCACCATGGGAAGGTGTCGCAAAATACACTCACAAAATCAGATATTATGGGCATCAAACATCAACCTTGTGAAGCAAAATGTCAAGGTCACTTTTAAAGACTACAGAGGTATCCAATTTCTTAATGCACTGTCTAACACTTTGATAGGACATGGCGTTCTGCTCCCATCCCAATTGTCCTTCAAGAAACAAAAAGTTCGGGAGAGTTTTGTCCTAGACATAAACAAACCTAGGAATTTCGGTCAAGGGCATGCGTTGTCTTCTTCTAACTCTGGAACTTTTCCTTAAAGTAAAGGTAAAGGTTCCCCTCCCACATGTGTGCCAGTCGTTCCCAACTCTAGGGGGCAGTGCTCATCTCCGTTTCGAAGCCGAAGAGCCAGCGCTGTCCAAGATGTCTCTGTGGTCATGTTGCTGACCTGACTCAACGCTGAAGGCGCACGGAACGCTGTTCCCTTCCCACCAAAGGTGGTCCCTATTTTTCTACTTGCATTTTTACATGCTTTCCAACTGCTCAGTTGGCAGAAGCTGGGGCAAGTAACGGGAGCTCACTCCGTTAGGCGGCGCTAGGGATTCGAACCGCTGAACTGCTGAGCTTTCTGATCGACAAGCTCAGCGCCTTAGCTACTGAGCCACCTCACCTTTTCTTTAATCTTCCTCTAACTTCCTGTGACCTTACGCACTTCCCCCCCCTCCTTTTGAAATGCTCTCCTCGTTCTCGCCTCTCTTGATTTCACAGATTCTTCCGTTTTCGAAAACCGCTGCAAAGTTTTTGGGAAGAGCCGCCGAGATTGCAAAACCAAACTATCTGATAGCATCCTCGCCAGGACAAATAGGAACTTGATAGCTGGTTGTGGGGGGGGGGGGCGTGGGGAGAGAACCAAAGTCAGAATGTTGAGACGAAGCCAGTTTTTTAAAAAAAGAAAGGAAGATAGGGTCAATGGGACGTGATGTTAATCGGGATAAATATCTGAAGAAGGATCGTGGTCGGAATCTGACACTGACGAATGTTCTTGAGCTGAGCTGGAGCCAGGAAACTAACTCACTGTTGGCAACAGAAGCCGAGAGATGGCAGAGGAAGAGAGGAAGTAGAACGGACTGAAGGGCCAACGGAGGGGGGGGCATTGCCTCTGGCAGCAGAAAGAGGGTCATCTGAACCCCAAGCTGCTATAATAGCCCTTCAGTTACCAATTCAACTTGCATTGATTTATTTTGAGACTGTCAGCAGCTGGTTGGGTATATATTGTGCAAAAACTGGTCACGTTATCATGCCTGCAAACGGCCATGATAATCTCTATCTATCCATCTATCTATCATCTATCTATCTATCTATCTATCTATCTACTATCTATCTATCTATCTATCTATCATCTATCTATCTATCTATCTATCTATCTATCTATCTATCATCTATCTATCTATATCTCTATCTATCATCTATCTATCTATCTATCTACTATCTATCTCTCATCTACTATCTATCTCTATCTATCATCTATCTATCTCTATCTCTCTATCTCTATATCATCTATCATCTATCAATCTATCAATCTATCATCTATCTATCTATCTATCTATCTATCTATCTATCTCTCTCTCTCCTATCTCTATCTATCTATCTATCTATCTATCTATCTATCTATCTATCTATCTATCTATCTATCTTTCTATCTATCTATCATTTATCTCTCTATATCTATCTATCTATCTATCTATCTATCTATCTATCTATCTATCTACCTATCTATCTATCTATCTATCTATCTATCTATCATCTATCTATCTATCTATCTATCTATCTATCTATCTACTATCTATCTATCTATCTTAAATCTATCGCGGAGAGCCTCTGGAGCCTGGGAGGGCTAAAATGCCCCCCCACACACACACACCGAGGTGCAGGAGGCCGAGTAGGCCATTGCCACTATGGCAGGGAACAGGTGGCTAACATTTTTCAATCCCATCCCTGGGTGCCCTCCAGAAGAGAGAGAATACTCAGTTAAGACAGCTCGTATAGAACTCTGAACTTGGCCAGATCTGCACTGGAAGAATCACTCAAAGCCTTCTTGCAAACTCATGTCGAGTCATGCATTCAACAAGGCAACAAATAGCCATAATTCATTTGAGAACGCTTGCTATTGACTCGTGGATTATCAATCACCCCGCTCCTCCCCCAAAAAAACTTGGCAATAAGAGACCAGCTCGAAAGACTGACAGGAAGATTGTAGCTTTCCAACTGGAGCCAGCTGGACTGAAGGAGATGAATCATGATGAAGGCTGGTCCTAGGATCCGCGATGGATCAGCTCAAGGCAACACTCTTATGAAATATTAAATCCAGAGAATCATCTGGAAATGTAAGGTAGAGATTTGAGGCTGAAAACTTCAAACAAAGGAGTGGAACCAGAATAATGGTTAAATACCAGATACTGAGGTATCAGATACATTTATCAAAGGGTGAAACTTTACATCCTTTGAACATCCATCTTCAGAGCTTCCCCTCAAATGCGGAGACCCAAACTGTCCAAAATCACAAGAGCGTTTTAGAGGGAAGGAATTCGATGACTGTGTTTTTTTTCTCTTAGAACTTTGATCAGCGGAAAGTTCACCATATTTTTCAGATTTTCTTCACTCGGAGATGAACATTCCTGGCTGATCGACTGCAAAATGTCTCCTCCAGTGATTTTGAGGTAACAAGACTGCCTGGAGAGATTCAGCACCCTTCCCCAAAGAGAGGATACTTCCATCCGCTTTGAAAGGAACTAAGTGAAAATCAGATGAAAACAGGTAGCAAAACAACTTGGTTAAAATCCGATGATTGGACGAGGAGATAGATGGGGAACTCATCAAATTTTCAGACCCCACCAAGCTAGCAGGAATAGCCAACACTCCAGAAGATAGGTTTAAGATACAGAAGGATCTTGACAGACTTGAACATTGGGCCCTATCTAACAAAATGAAATTCAATGGTGAAAAAAGTCAGTCATTGAGGCAAGAAAAACCAAATGCACAGGTACAATATAGGTGGTACCTGGCTCAACAGTAGTAACCTTGGGAGTCCTAGTTGGTAACTATTTAAATAGGAGCCAGCCGTGTGCAGCAGCTGCCAAAAAAGCCAACACAGTTCTAGGCTGCATCAACAGAGGGATAGAATCAAGATCACCTGAAGTGTTAATATCACTTTATAAGGCCTAGGTAAGGCCACACTTGGAATATTGCATTCATTTTTGGTTGCCACGCAATATAAAAAAGGTGGCGGACTCTAGAAAGAGTGCAGAGAAGAGGAACAAGGATGGTTAGGAGACGAGGCTAAAACATATGAAGAACGGTTGCAGGAACGGGGTATGTCTAATTTAATGAAAAGAAGGACTAGGGGTGACATGATAGCAGTCTCCCAATATCTCAGGGGCTGCCACAAAGAAGAGGGAGTCAAGCTATTCTCCAAAGCACCTGAGGGTAGAACAAGAAGCAATGGGTGGAAACTAATCAAGGAGAGAAGCAACTTAGAAATGAGGAGGAAATTCCTGACGGTGAGAACAATTAATCAGTGGAACAACTTGCCTCCAGAAGTTGTGAATGCTCCAAATTGGATTTTTAAAGAAGATGTTGGATATCAATTTGTCTGAAGTGGTGTAGGGTTTCCTGCCTAAGCAGGGGTTGGACTAGAAGACCTCCAAGGTCCCTTCCAACTCTCTTATTCTAAAATGGATTTTGTTCAAATACGTAAAAGGTATTTTAAAATGTAAAGAGGAACGGTAGCTATAATCCTGTCCATTGTGATGGAGAGGGGATGGGTGGGTGGTGAGATGGATAGATGGATCAGATGGATAGAATGGAAGGACATATAGAAGGGCACATAGAGGGACTGTAGCTACATGAATAGATGGACAGATAGATATTAGGAACATCTAGAAAAAAAGGACATTGATCCTGAGAATTTCTCGGTAGAAAGCAAGTCTCGTTTTTACCCTTGAGCATTTTAAAACCACAAGCTCCAATTTTCCACGCGGAGCAAAATTTACGCCACTCACCTCTTTTTCCCCACAGATATTGCTGATGATAGAGCTGGAAGCAGGACTTGATGATGGACCCAGGACACCAACAACTCCTTTGGGAAGGATCTGACACACTGGGGATCCCCACAGACAGAGTCAGTCAGCAAGCAGAAAGAGGAAAGAAATATTACTGGTATTCTCAAGTGAACTGTTCACATTTCATTATTATTTAACTCATTTACCCTGAGTATCTGGGTACAGCGTCCCGCCAGAATACCGTGTTTTCCCCAAAAAAGACAGGGCCTTATTTTCTTTTGACCCCTGAAATAAGCGCTTGGCCTTATTTTCGGGGAGGTCTTATTATTATTTTAAAGTTTTTATTGTTCTTATTAAAGAAAAACACAAGCAAAATCATCTTTCATTACACCTTGTAGAAAGCGTATCCATTGGTTACAGGTACATTTCGTGCGTTTCTTCCACAATCACGTATATTTCATTCAGTTTAAATTGTACATTTTAGAATTTATATATTTACTATCAATAGCACCATTTTCATTTAATAGGGTTTTAAGGACACAGCCACCTACTGGCATTTTTTTTTCAAGTCTCAATGAATCTGCTGTAACTTTACATCTTTATAACATATTCTAGAAGAAAGTCGGTTAAGAATATCTAACATTCAAAAAATTTTGGAAGCTCTTCTGTAGGTGTGGCCTGCTTTCCGGGTCCACTGGTGGAACCTCTTCTAACCGGTTCGGTAGATTTGACGAACCGGTTCTACCGAATAGGTGCGAACTGGTAGGAACCCACCTCTGGTATAAACATGATTATGAATACAGGAAATGGATACGACTAAATGGGGACAGTAGGAAAGGGATGGTAAGCATATTGGTGCACTTATGCACGCCCCTTTATGCATTGATATATGCATTAAATATATTAATCCTTTACTATATTTCTCTTTAGTAATTTTCTAATAGAAATAGTTCTGATTTTAAGTCTGTATTTTGGCCCTCCTTAAGCATGGTAAGCTCTCAAAACAGCAATATATTCACCCCGCCTCCCACTCCGATCCATCCTGTTCTGTCTCGATAAGCTGGGAAGTCTAGCTACATCTTCTTGAAATGTTCCGCGCTTCTTGCAACCGAGCGCCAGAAATCTTCCCATTCGTTTTGTCAAATGAAATGCCTCCAGGTTCTTAGAACAGAGAGAAACTCGTTGAAAAAGATTCATGATGCCGGAATCCGCAGGAGATCGTTTGATGACGAGCAGGAGGGCTCAGTAACTGTGAACTTCCTGAGGAAACTTGGCTGCTAGAGAAGACTCCAACTATACAGTCAAGATTGTTTTATATAAAGGGATATAGGCAGAGGTGCATTCCTACTGGTTCGGATGGGTTCACCTGAATGAGTAGTAACTTGGCGGGCTGGGTCGCTGGAACCGGCAGCGACCCAGGCCTGCCACGCCCCTGAACGGCTTCTCCTAAGAGGCCGCCATCTTGTTTTTGGTTCTGCGCATGCGCAGAATAAATTCTTTTAAAAAGAGTTTTATTGTTTTTCAATTACAAAAATAAACAGTCCATCTTTCCTTCTGCAATGTGTCGTCTGGGTACAAACACATCTGTGCAACCTCTTTCATGTTCATATTAACATTATTTCCCTAAGTTTAGTGTTATAATATATTGAGCATTTAAATGTTATGGAACTCTCCATTTTTCTTCTTACTATCTCCCAGTAATAATATATCAACATTAAACATCATTATTCTTAACATACACATACTGTTTTATATCTTTATCTAAGTGTATTATCTACTTATATTTTAGTTTTCTTCCTTTCCAAATTCTCCTTCTTCTCTTTCCAACCATTGGTAAAACTTCCCAAATCATAGAATATTCACTTTGCTCTTTCTCTTTAATTGCTAATGTTAGGCTATTCATTTCTGCACATTCTAATATTTCCTTATCACCTTCTCAATAGGAATCTCTACACTTTTCCAATGTTGTGCAAATACAGTTCTAGCTGCAGTTATACATGAATGATTGGAATAGATATACATTCTCTTTATTATATATTTCAGGTAGAATTCCCAGCAGAAATTTTTCTGGCTTCAACTCAATACATTGCTGTATTGAGCAATGTATTCCAACTAGGTCTTAATTTTTGTCCAATATTTCTTTGCCTCTCCACATGTCCACCACATATGATAATAAGATCCAGGTATTTGGTGGCATTTCCAACATTTAGCTGAGTTGTCTTTAAACACGCAGAACAAAATTTTTGCGGCACCAAACCAGCAGGAATGCTGGCAACAACCCACATCTAGATATAGGGAGTCAGGCCTATCAAGAAGGCAAGGTTTGCCTCTAATTGCTAAGGCCATCCACCTTCATTATTTTATCGTTCATTTTTTTTAAAAAAAGTGCGCGTTGAATCTTTTCGGATCAGAGTGATTTTTAAATGCTTTTTTAAAAAGGAAATATAATTGCCTTTGGAAATAAGATGTTGAGCCAATTTAGGAAGACACGCGAAGTCTAAGCTCTCTTTAAAAATACATATTAATGAAAGCTTGCTTTTATTGAAGAAGAATAAAATAAAATAAAAATAAAAATAGCTGGGGCATTATATATTTATAGCAGAGTTAATTATAATTCAAAATCGGAATTTGCAGCAGCTGCATTTGCTGTTCGGATTTTATAGGCATTTAGTTTTGTGTGTGTTTTTTCTTTCTTTCTAAAACTGTCCAATTAGCCCATCAAATACGGATCCCAACTCTTTAAGCATTAATTTATTAGAGCAATCACAAAGAGGCAAGAAAAATTTATGTTAATTGCAAAAAAAAAAAAAATACAACGTTGAGATTCAGAGGTCTCCCAGAAGATTTCAAAGCCTTCTTTCCTTCCAGAAGATTTACAATGGGTAGTAAGGTAAAGATAAAGGTTCCCCTGGCACGTATGTGCTAGTCATTCCCGACTCTAGGGGGCAGTGCTCATCTCCATTTCAAAGCCGAAGACCCAGCGCTGTCCATGGTGGAACTAGAACTCACTATCTCCTGGTAATTGGCTCAACGTCACTCAGCTGGCTTTCATGCCTAAAAGTGGGACTAGAACTCACTATCTCCTGGTAATTGGCTCAAAGTCTCCTAGACAGCTTTTATAACCATGGTGGAACTAGAACTCACTATCTCCTGGTAATTGGCTCAAAGTCGCCCACAGCTGGCTTTCATGCCTAAGGTGGGACTAGAACTCACTATCTCCTGGTAATTGGCTCAAAGTCTCCTAGACAGCTTTTATAACCATGGTGGAACTAGAACTCACTATCTCCTGGTAATTGGCTCAAAGTCACCCACAGCTGGCTTTCATGCCTAAGGTGGGACTAGAACTCACTATCTCCTGGTAATTGGCTCAAAGTCTCCTAGACAGCTTTTATAACCATGGTGGAACTAGAACTCACTATCTCCTGGTAATTGGCTCAAAGTCACCCACAGCTGGCTTTCATGCCTAAGGTGGGACTAGAACTCACTATCTCCTGGTAATTGGCTCAAAGTCTCCTAGACAGCTTTTATAACCATGGTGGAACTAGAACTCACTATCTCCTGGTAATTGGCTCAAAGTCACCCACAGCTGGCTTTCATGCCTAAGGTGGGACTAGAACTCACTATCTCCTGGTAATTGGCTCAAAGTCTCCTAGACAGCTTTTATAACCATGGTGGAACTAGAACTCACTATCTCCTGGTAATTGGCTCAAAGTCACCCACAGCTGGCTTTCATGCCTAAGGTGGGACTAGAACTCACTATCTCCTGGTAATTGGCTCAAAGTCTCCTAGACAGCTTTTATAACCATGGTGGAACTAGAACTCACTATCTCCTGGTAATTGGCTCAAAGTCACCCACAGCTGGCTTTCATGCCTAAGGTGGGACTAGAACTCACTATCTCCTGGTAATTGGCTCAAAGTCTCCTAGACAGCTTTTATAACCATGGTGGAACTAGAACTCACTATCTCCTGGTAATCGGTTCAAAGTTACCCAGCTGGCTTTCATGCCTAAATTGGGACTAGAACTCACTAGCTCCTGGTAATTGGTTCAAAGTTTCCTAGACAGCTTTTATAACCATGGTGGAACTAGAACTCACTATCTCCTGGTAATTGGCTCAACCTCACTCAGCTGGCTTTCATGCCTAAAGCTGGGACTAGAACTTACTATCTCCTGGTAATTGGTTCAAAGTCTCCTAGCCAGTTTTTTTTGACTATGGTGGAACTAGAACTCATCATCTCCAGGTGATTGGTTCAAAGTCCCCTAGACAGCTTTCATGACTATGGTGGAACTAGAACTCACTGTCACCTGATGATTGGTTCAGTGTCCCAGCTGGCTTTCATGCTTATGATGGAACTAGAATCACTATCACCACCAGGTCATTGGTTCAAAGTCACCCAGTCTGTTTTCATGCCTAAAGGGGGACTAGAATTCCCAGTTTCTAGCCTAGTGCCATCTCCACTGTTCTAAACCCTTGCATTGCTTGGCTTGGAAGCTCACCAGTATGTCAACCCCCTCCTAAAACTGACATTTATTTGTTGCCACAAAGTGGTTCAAAAAGGGAGCCTAGAATCTTGCAGCAAAGGCAGAATTAACAGGTTACGTGAAGTTAAAACACTTTGAAAACTGTGCTTTGACTGAATATGATATCCCCAGCATTTTGGAATAGATAATTTCAGGTTTCTTTCTCTCCCATCTATCAATCAAAGAGTGCTTTTGAGCATATTCTCTCTCACTCTCTCTTATTCTCCCTCCTCTTTCTTTTTCTCTTTCTCTCTCTCCCCCTCTTTCTCTCTTTCTCTCTCTCCCCCCCTCTGTTTCTCTCTTTCTCCCCTCTCTCTTCTCCCTTTCTCTCTCTCCTTCTCTCTCCCCCTCTCTCTTTCCCTCTCTTTTTCTCTGCCCCTCACTCTTTCTCTCCTCCCTCTCTTTCTCATTCTCTCTCCCCTTTTCTCTCCCTCTCCCCCTCAGTCTTTCTCTCTCTTTCTCTCTGTCCATCTCTTTCTCTCTCTCATTCTCTCCCCCCCATCTTTCTCTTTCTCTCTCTCTTTCTCCTTCTCTCTCCCCCTCTCTCTTCCCTCTCTTTTCTCTGCCCCTCACTATTTCTCTCCTCCTCCCACTTTCTTGTTCTCTCTCCCCTTTTCTCTTCCTCTGCCCCTGTCTTTCTCTCTCTTTCTCTCTGTCCATTTCGTTCTCTCTCGTTCTCTCTCCCTCCCTCTCCTCCTCTCTTCTCTCTTTCTCTCTGTTTCTCTCCCTCCTCTCTCCCTCTCTTTCTCTCTGTTTCTCTCCCTCTCTCTCCTCTCTCTCCGTCTTTCTCTATCTGTCTTTCTTCCCCTTTCTCTCTCCCTCCCTCTTTCTTTCTTTCCTCTTTCTCTCTCTCTCTTTCTCTCCTCCCACTCCCCCTTTCTCTCTCCATGAATCATTTTTAGAATTTAAAATGAAGGGGGGAAGGAAGTTAGACAGCAGTGAGGCAGAAGAACAGCTGGAGCCTGTTCCCAGTGTGCGCATGCGCAGAGCTGCCAGAAGACAAGAACAACTAAGAGAGTAGTGTCGACTTGGGAGTAAAGCCATACCTTCCAAGTGATTGGCCCCTCCCATGGGAAATAAAGAGGAACTAATGGGGAGGGGGCTTTTGCAGGAAACAATTCGTTCCTTCGGTTGCTTCAAGTGTGAAGAGTTCTGTTTGTGACTATAAGAGACTCTGGGCCAAGTGTCATCTTGCCCTGCATTTGAAAACTAGTTATCTGGCAGCTCGCCAAGCGAGATAAGGTTCGTGTGGATAAATATTCCTCTGGAAGACTGTTCGCCAAGACTTGCTGATTGTGAATGAAAGGAATTCGCAGTCACGTGAATAAAAAGGTTTTGCCAGGACCAAGACTTTGCTTCTTGCTTGTTGAGGAAGCCTAGGTCAGAGCACTTGACAGCATGAAGATGTGTGGACTTCAACTCTATGTCTACACATCATGGCTGGCTGAAGAATAGTGGGAGTTGAAGTCTACTCATCTTCAAGCTGTCAAGATTGAGAAATACTCCTCTAAAGGCTAAACCTTCCTCTTATTGCTGCTTCAGGATAGTACATGAGCTTGAATTGTCTGTCTCTCTTTTCATGCAGCATGTTTTATTCCATTGTTTTATCCTTTTCCTTTGTACTGGATGCTTTGAACCCTTGTGAGACTCAGAGTCATCTGGTGAGCAGGCAACCATCTAACATAACTAAACAAAGCTCTTCCTGAATGCACAAGAGAGGAATGTTAAAAAACAACAATGCCAAAGTGACCTCCCAACTCAAGAGACACAATCCTGCTTCTTGAATGTGGACTCTCAAGAGAAATAATCCACATTTCCAGGGTAGAGGCAGAGGGGCCATGTTCCCTCTTGTTTACACATAGTTTTTTCATCTTTTGTTAAATAACAGAATAACACTGCTATTGTGTCTCCCCTAGTCTTTCTTTTCACTAAACCAGACATGCCCAGTTCCAGCTACTTTTCTTTGTATGTTTTAGCCTCCAGTCCCCTAATCTTCTTTGTTGCTCTTCTCTGCCCTCTTTCTAGAGTCTCCACATCTTTTCTGCATCGTGGTGACCAAAACTGGATGCAGGATTCCAGGTGTGGCCTTACCCCAAGGCCTTATAAAGTGGTATTAACCCTTCACATGATCTTAATTCTATCCCTCTGTTTCTGTTTAATAACTGAGGTGCTGAATGACTAATTTCCAGAGGCAACAGAAATAGAGAACAGAGGGTTCTTTTTTTTACATTTCCCATCGCCCCTTTGTTCCTCAAGCTATTAGAGGCAGATTTTCCATGTTCAGCAAAAATGACTCCCGAACTATCATTTCGGGAGCCAAATAGGTTAAAATTTGCGGGCAGCATAATTCTCCATTCTCTGTGTAATTTTCCAACCTGATGCCCTTCAGATGTGCTTGTAGATAGACAGTAACCTGGATATTTAATTTCTATCCTCTGTCGCTCTAGGGGAAGATAAGGGTAGCTAATAATAACAACAGATAGGAAAAAAAATAAAAATTAATTAAAATAGACCTTGATGAAATTCATAACAAGAAACTAGTCTAGTAGAAATATCAACTCTTGGGCTAAGGATGGTGAGAAATGCGGCCAAGGCAGGCTAAACTACATACAACAACCACAATTCTTGGCTAGCATGGCCATTCTGCCCAACATGGGCTAGGCTCTTCTCTAAGCACTGACTCAATTTAAAAACAGAAAACCAGGATGGTGCATAAGTTGTGTAACACTAAGCCTCCCAGGGGCTCAGAAACTCACTGCTTAAAATCATCGTTGGTGTATATTAATGAACTGGAATAGGGCTTAGTAATAAGGTCAGCCAATGGGAGCTGAAACAGTTTCGAGCCTGGGCATGGCTCGGTGGTGGGTTTCCATTTTTTTTTTTTTACTTCCGGCTCTTTACTACCACCTTTTGTTTCCTGGCAGAATTGCAGGCTAAAAATACTAAATTACAGAATAATCATAATAATAGGACATTCCTGCAGAACGAGACGGAATTAACACACAGGAGATCATAGAAGGAATTTTGGGTCAGGAAATGCCATGTTCACTCATCAAAAGCTCTACCCGCTCATTAACATAATTAGAAATTAAGCACTGTCCAACAACCACAAGGCTCCCCGTGATGTTCTTTATGTTTGTCTCACTGTTGGGGTGTTTCTGGGAGGAATAAGCCAAGAACTCTGATGGTGTATGTCAAGAGTGTATATTCACAACAGACTCACCATGGTGAAGGTCACCCCAGCTGCCTACTTCAAGCCAACGGGAACCTCTACTAGGCAACAGTGATATAGGAATACACTAGAGAATGGGTGATCATTTTGGTGACAATGGCAAAGTCATCCATTTCAGTGGTGGGATTCAATTTTTTTTACTACCAGTTCTGTGAGCGTGGCTTGGTGGGCATGGCTTGGTTGGCATGGCAGGGGAAAGATACTGTAAATCTCCATCCCTCCCCACTCCAGGGTAGGTTACTGCAAAATCCCCATTTCCTCCCAATCAGCTGGGACTTGGGGGGCAGAGAATAGATGGGGGCGGGGCCAATCAGAGTGGTATTTACGGTACTCAGAACTACTCAAAATTTCTGCTACCGGTTCTCCAGAACTGGCCAGAACCTGCTAAATACACCTTTGATCCATTCATACTGTGCAGGAGGACACACAATGGAAGATCCATGGATTGTAACCAAGAAGCCCACAACATGGATAGAAATATCTTTTTTTTAAAAAAAATGGAAGACCTAAAGAATCATGAGAGACACAATGATCAAGGAGAAGATATGCTCAGTAAGATTCAACATCAACTTGATGACATAATCAAGCAACCCCCCGTCCCGGAGACGTACGTACTAGTCTCGGCTGTTTCATATTCACTATCTCTCAGCAACTCAAAGATGTCCACTTCCACTTTGGCTTTCCCTGCCCTCTCAGGGGCACGGTTGATCCGGTTCTTGGCCAGTGTGATGGAGAGTCGTTCCCCCGGCTGCATTCCATTGGGTCGTCCAAAATGGCAGCTGCAAAACCAGAACAGAAAATTTAGCCGGTCAAGAAATGGCGCCCATCCAGATTGAAAACGGAGGCAGATGGAATCAAATCACAAATCCAAACTCCAGCGTAGGAAAGTTAAGTCATTTTCATTGCGCAATCTAAAAAGACCATTTTAGAGACAGGCCGTGCCAAAGAGTTATGCCCTGCATTCTCATTTGTGCATTGCAGCAAACCAAGAAGAAATATATGGTATATTTTGCCGGGCTTTAGAATGTTTGTCAAGATGAAATCTCACATTAATCTCGCCGTTTCAGCAGTGAGTTAGAAACTTTGCAGTATCCATTACCCAAGCCTTGTGAATAAAATATGCAGTTCTTGCTTGTCTAATCAAGTTAAACCAGAGAAGATGGTCAGAAAAAGGTACATGAATCATTTGGTACATGAATTATTCTGTTTATATTTCATGTTTACTCACGACCCTTTTCTCCTCCCCTTTCATTCTAGCCATCCTGATGGTTGATCGGCCCTCCCTTCCTGAAAATACAGGGCAAGCAAAAGCCTTAGCAGCGGTGTGAAAAGGGAATAATTTTGCACCATCCTACTGACTGTCATTTCTGCCTTTGATTTTAGTTTTGGGGTGGACAGCTGCTCTTTTAAAAAAAGCTTTGTTTGAAATCATACACAGCTGCTGAAATTTGATGGCACGTCACAAACTTCATGAACCATCTAGATCCAAAACAAATTCCTTTCCTGACCCTACCTGAAAACACAGTGAACTGAGTTCAACACCATCTGCTTACAATGCAGATACTTCAAGCTCCAGAGGGCAAGCCTTCCTCTGCAGCCTAAGATAAAAATTCAGAAGATCTTGACAAACCGAACATTGGGCGCTATCTAACAAATGAAATTCAATGGTGAAAAAAGCCAGGTTCTACATTTAGGCAAGAAAAACCAAATGCACAGGTACCGTATAGGTGGTACCTGGCTCAATAGTAGTAACTGTGAGAGGGACTTGGAGTCCTAGTGGACAACCATTTAAATAGGAGCCAGCCTGTGCAGCAGCTGCCAAAAAAGCCAACACAGTTCTAGGCTGCATCAACAGAGGGATAGAATCAAGATCACGTGAAGTTAACACCACTTTATAATGCCTTGGTAAGGCCACACTTGGAATATGGTATCCAGTTTTGGTTGCCACAATATAAAAAAGATGGTGGGACTCTAGAAAGAGTGCAGAGAAGAGCAACCAAGAGGATTAGGGGACCGGAGGCTAAAACATATGAAGAACGGTTGCAGGAACTGGGTATGTCTAATTTAATGAAAAGAAGGACTAGGGGAGACATGATAGCAGTCTTCCAATATATGAGGGGCTGCCACAAAGAAGAGGGAGTCAAACTATTCTCCAAGGCACCTGAGGTAGAACAAGAAGCAATGGGGGGAAACTAATCAAGAGAGAGAAGCAACTTAGAACTAAGGAGACATTTCCTGACAGGTAGAACAATTAATCAATGGAACAACCTGCCTCCAGAAGTTGTGAGTGCCCCAACACTGGAAGTCAAGAAGATGTTGGATAACCATTTGTCTGAAGTGGTGTAGGGTTTCCTGCTAAGCGGGGGTTGGACTAGAAGACCTCCAAGGTCCCTTCCAACTCTGTTACTAGGAAGCCTCCTGTTTTTCTCTAAGTCTCTAGGCATTCCTCAAAAAAGCAACGGTATGGATAGCTTTTCCAGACGTCGCACAGCATATCTCTGAATAAAGTGGGACTGGTGCACTTAATCACAGTGCTAGTCATTCAACCATCCTCTCCCTCCCTCCCCAAGTTGTTTCTTCTCTACCTATTGCCAGGAGATAGAATCTGAAGGACAGGTTCACCTGAACTTACTCACCCAGCCAGCCAACCATCTATCCATTAATTCCTTTTTTTCATGCACTGCTTGTTCCCACCATAAAGAAAAAAGAAAAAATAAGGTTGTGTAGTTTGAGATTCAGCAGGTTGTGGGAATACGAGTTTTTGAAGATCGTATACTTCATTTGACACAGACATTGTGAGCCGAGGTGGCGCAGTGGTGAGAGTGCAGGATTGCAGGCTGCTTCTGCTGACTGCAGTTCAGCAGTTCGAGTCTCACCGGCTCAAGGTTGACTCAAGCTTTCCATCCTTCCGAGGTGGGTAAAATGAGGACTCTTGACTCTCTGAGGTTCCTGCTTGTTGCAGGAACCCATTTTGTGTGAAGTCCAGCTGCGTTTACATTGTGTGTGAGTCTGTTGAGCAGCCACGCCCACCCGGTCACATGACCACCAAGCCACGTCCGCCCAGTCACATGACCGCCAGTTCTCCTGATCTAGTTGGTCCTGAGTCTTTCCCAGCTATCCCTTTCCTCCTTTTGTCAATTCCTATAGTGTTGGGTCTTTGAGAACATTTTCAGTCTACCTTGCTGGTGTTGATTTCCAGGCACTGCTTCCAATAACCCCTTTATTTGAAAACAATGATGCCAAATCATGCTTTCGCGTGCTCAGCTTGATAGCACAATCCAATTCGATTAGTTTTTCTTCGAGTTAAAATTGCCACTTCGTATTTTAAAGCTCCCCCCCAATTTAGTTCCAACTCTTCCAAACTAAACCCTCTTGAGTTACCTGCAGGGTCTGATTTTCAGACGTTTAAGGCGGTCCTTCAAATGCTTCTTACAAAGTCTTCTCTCTTATTATTCTCGGTAGAGTTTTATTGAAGCTAACGGCTTGGATTGCTTGTATCAATTATTATATCGTATTAGGAAATCTTAACTTTGTTTATTATGTCTTTGTGATACGGATTTATATTGCATACTAACTAGACAACCCGTCATCTGTTGAGTCACCGTTTCAGAGATATTTCCTTGCCTACACAGAGAAATAACATGATCATGGATGGATCAAAAAAACAGAGGGAGTGACTTCTGACTTCCTGCTGGCTTCCCCAGTGACTTTTCTTCTAGGAAGCTGACAGGGAGCCCTGGAAATAATGATCACATGACTGTGACCAAATGCCACAATGTGGTCATAATCCTGCCAAATGTCAATCCCATGAAAGTCATAGGTTCCAGTTTTGGGGGATGCATTCTTTAACTTACCTCATTTGAGGTTTATACCATACTTTTTAAGTATAAGATGAACTGGAGTATAAGACGCAGCAAGGTTTTGAAGAGGAAAATTAAAAAAAGTTTTTGCACTCTGCAAACCTCCCAAAAAGGGAACATTTCCCACGAAAACAGGTCCATTTGTTTTCCAAAAAAAGGGCATGAATAGCCTTTAGGAGGCATGCCTTTTAGAAGGCTTTCAGAGAGCTTGGGGGGGGGGGCAAAAATGAGCAAAAAATGGCCCATTTTCTGCAAAAAACGGGCCCATTTTTTGTCAAAAAATGACATGGATAACCTTTAGAAAGCTTATAGAGTGCTGCTGGGGGCTGGGGGGGGGAACGGCCCATTTTTCATTCATTTCTGCCCTCCCCAGCCCCCAGGAGCTCTCTGAAAGCCTTCTAAAAGCTATGCATGGCCATTTTGGTGAAGGGGGCAGAGTTTCGGGGGGCATAAAATGCTGTATTCAGTGTATAAGACACAACCAGTTTTTCAGCCTCTTTTTTGAGGGAAAAATGTGCATCTTATACTCCGAAAAATACGGTAGCTCAAAAACTATTGCCCTACGATGCACAATTTTGCTTAATGGAAGGTCACCAACAATCAAACAAACACGAGAGTTTTAGCTGTATATAGATTTTTTTTTTAAATTAATATGTAGGGAAAATCGACAACTAAGATAACAGTCAGACCAGAGAAATTTGAGTTCAAGGCACACATATAATGTGAGAAAGCATCTCAGGCTTGACCTTCCCCAGTTCTCACAAAGATAAAAAGAGGGAGAGGGAGCACATTCAGCATTGCAAGATTCTGCTACTGTAAACGTAAAATAAAAGTAGCGATTAGCATTCATAACTCTGGTTCTCTACTCTGGCCTGCCTCGAGAAGCTGACACTCATTGAGATAGGAAACTCATCCAATTATGGATGTTTCCATAAATCTTACTTAGGCTGCACTTTAATGCAATGTCTGCACTTAATTGGTTCAGACAGGTTTTGAAGATATTCCTAGCGTTTCAAAAAAAAGCTGGCTAAGCCAGTGTGTGAAACGGAGAAGGCTACCAATATAACATCTGGACATCCACCCAGAACTTCAGTGTTGTGGCTGGTTGGCTGCCTCCAGCAGCTGGAGGAGGAGGAGGAGGAGGGGAGGAGAGGAGGAGGAGGGAGGAGGAGGAGTGGGAATCAGGGCCGGCATTAAAGCAACGAGAGAGAGAGAGAGAGAGAGAGGAGGGAGGGAGGGAGGGAGGGAGGGAGGGAGGGAGGAGAGAGAGAGAGAGAGAGAGAGAGAGAGAGAGAGAGAGAGAGTTCTGCACATGCACGCATAGTACTTAGCACACACACGCGGGGAACACCCTGAGTGAACTAGTAGTAGCAGCAGCCGAAACCCACCCCTGGTCAGAACATTCAGTTACCGTCATCCACCCTGTGACAGATCCCAGGATGCATTGAGACACCTAGTTAAGAAAAAAAATGAAACTTTGATCTTGGTTTTGTTGATTAGAAAGATTTGGTGTTATAGAAATGCCTAGTTAATGTGTAGAATTAAAAAGTTGGAGTGTGTTGACTTGTAGGATGCTAGGAAGGGGTTGGAAGTCAATACCCCCTTCTTTCTTTCTTCTTTCTTTCTTTCTTTCTTTCTTCTTTCTTTCTTCTTTCTTTCTATCTTCTCTCTCTCTTCTTCTTTCTTTCTTTCTTTCTTTCTTCTTTTTCTTTTTCTCTTTCTATCTTCTCTTTCCCTCTTCTTTCTTCTTTCTTTTTCTCTTTCTATCTCTCTCTCTCTCTCTCTCTTTCTTTCTTTCTTTCTTTCTTCCCCCTTCTATTTCCCACCCCCTTTCCTCCATCCCTTTCCCACCCTTTCTTTCCTATTTTCTTTCTTTTTACATATTTTATATAATAAAATAAGAACTATATTTAAAAAGAGATGCCTAGAATTTCCAACCACTACAGTTGCATCTGGATTTGGATCAATTATTTGCTTTTCTACCTGCAAAGGCGCACAATGGCCCACCTGGTTAGGACACAGGGGTGGAGGTTAGCAAGCCTACGTTTGAGAGCTGAGTGTTGCCATGGGGCAGGGTTGAGCTCCCGTCCTTTGCTCCAGCTCCTGCCAGCGACATGGGAGGAGACCTCAAAAAAAAAGAGCCGAGGTGGCGCAGTGGGTAGAGTGCAGTACTAGGCCACTTCAGCTGACTGCTAGTTCTGCAGTTCGGCTGTTCAAATCTCACCGGCTCAGGGTTGACTCAGCCTTCCATCCTTCCGAGGTGGGTGAAATGAGGACCCAGACTGTGGGGGCGATATGCTGACTCTGTAAACCGCTTAGAGAGGGCTGAAAGGCCTATGAAGCGGTATATAAGTCTAACTGCGATTGCTATTGCTATTGCTCAACTGGGCATGCCTCGGGCAACAATGATGGCACTGGCTAATTCTTTCAACCAGGGGTGAAATGTTAGTGGCTCGAACCAGTTCGCCCGAACCGGTAGTAAAAAAAGATGCTACGGTTCGGGCAAACTGGTTTATCCAATGATCAGCTGCACATGATTTACATTAGCTAGAAAGCAGGATTTCCTGCTTTCTGGCTAATCTAAATCGGTGTGGCACAGCGGATTCCCCCCCCTCGCTATTCTACTTACCTTTGTACGCACCTGGGTACTTGAGAGACCGCCTGCTGCCAATTATCTCCAACAGACCTATTAGATCCACAGACTAGGCCTCCTCCGAATCCCATCCACCGGCCAATGCCGATTGTCTACCACCCGGGAGAGGGCTTCTCTGTGGCTGCTCCGGCCCTCTGGAATGAGCTCCCGTGGAGATCCAAACCCTCACCACCCTCCAGGCTTTCCGCAAAGCCGTTAAAACCGGCTGTTCCGGCAGGCCTGGGGCTGATGAGTTCCCATCCCGCTCGAATTGTGGGGCTGTTGACTGCTTTTAAATTGTCTCTGTAGTTTGTTTGTCTCTTCTTTTGTCTGTATTCCCTCCCTTGGTTTGTTAGCTGCCCTGAGTCCCTCCGGGAATAGGGCGGCATACAAGTGAAATAAACCTTATAACCTTATAACTCTCAGTAGCAGGCTCCGCCCACCTGCCCGGATGTAATCATGTCCATTTTGATACACTGTGCATGCACTGAATGTCCTGCACATGGACGGGGGTGGTGTGTGCGGTCACATTTACGAACTGGTAGAGAAGGTAAGTAGATTTCACCCCAGCTTTCAACCAGGAAGTACCTTGGTGCTTCTGACATGAGTGCAATTGCAATTTCTATCTAGATTTAAGGATGGGGGGAAAGTTTGAGTAGCTGCCACAAGCTTGTCAGGCATTTAGCAAGCTGACATGGAAAGGGAGAGGGATAGAGTCTAAATGCTTAAGATAGAAAGGTTTCCAATCAATGCTTCCCCCCCCCTCCACATCCCTCCCCCTTTGACTTGAAAGGTCTTCCTGCACGTTTTCTTGGCCTGGCTGCAATTTGGACACAGGACGGCTGGGGGGGGGGGAAGAGAGAGGACATTGACAATGTCCTTTGGCTAGTAAAGCAATTATTTGATTGAACCCTGGGCAAGCAAAGCTTGTGGTTTCCATTGGCAAGAGACTAACCTGAATAAGACTATATTTAGAGACCGGCTTGTAAATCAGGGAAGGAGATGGAAGAGATGCGAAGAGGTAAAATGAATTATGTCCCTTCCGAGGAGAGAAAGCCTGGAGAATTTCACCAGGAAAATACCGGGGTTACAGAGCAGGGGCAACATGCTACTGGTTCTGATCGGTTCCCCGAACCGGTAGCAAAAAAAAAAAAAAAAAACGCTACTGGTTCGGGGCGAACTGGTATTTCCGATGATCAGCTGTGACGCGTGGCGCACGTGGTTAAGTACAGTACTGCAGGCCACTTCAGCTGACTGCTAAGCTGCAGTTCGGCGGTTCAAATCTCACCGGCTCAAGGTTGACTCAGCCTTCCATCCTTCCGAGGTGGGTGAATGAGGACCAGACTGTGGGGGCGATATGCTGACTCTGTAAACCGGAGAGGGCTGAAAGCCCTATGAAGAGGTATATAAGTCTAACTGCTATTGCTATTATATTAGCTATAATCATAGGAATTCCTGCTTTCTAGCTAATCTAAATCGTGTGGCATAGCAGATTCCCCTCCCCTCGCTGTTCTACTACCTTCCAGGTGCGCTTGGTAGCAGGTTCTGCCCACCTGCCCAGACATCATCCGTCTTTTTTTAATGCTCTGTGCTGTGCAGAAGGTCTGTGCATGCCCAGGGTGGTGCGTGTGGTCACATTTGTGAACAGGTAGCGAAGGTAAATTGATTTCACCCGTTACAGAGCCACACCTGAAGCTTCTTCTGGACCGAGACCTACAGCTCTTTCCTTTCCCAGGTAAAAAAAACGGAGCTCAGGAGGGCTGCCTGTGGCTCTGCCAAGCTCCGTATTCGCTGGCAGGCACTGCGGGCTGGTCCTTTGCTGTTTCCAGAGCAGCCCCACAGGCAGTGGTGGGATTCAAATAATTTAAGAACCGGTTCTCTGCCCTAATGACCAGCTGGGTAGGCGTGGCTTGGTGGGCATGACTGGGTGGGCATGGCCAAATCAATGTCACTCATGTCGATGGGTGCTTCATCTTAGCTGTGTCAATGTAAGAAAGGTTAATTGGAGAGGCAGTCTGTAATCAGGGCAATAAAGTTAGGTTAGAATCAACACCAGAATGATCCTTCCTTCCTTCCTTCCTCCTTCTTTCCTTCCTCCTTCCTTCCTTCCTCCTTCCTTCCTTCCTTCCTTCCTCCTTCCTTCCAGGATTAGCCCAGTAAAGTGGAAAAAAACAAAAGGAGATTTCTTCCAACAACTGGTTCTCTGAACTGCTTAGAAAGTTAACAATCAGTTCTCCCAATAGGTGCAGATGGCTGAATCCCACCACTGCTCACAGGTCAGATCTATGCGTGACCGTCAAAACCGCGCTCGACTAAGCCGCGCCCGAATTAAACCGCGTTGCTGACGTCATCAACAGGGCGACAAACAGCCAGCACGGAGAAAGAAGGGCGCTTTAAATAGTGCTTTGAAAGCAAGCCGATTCAACTTAAGGTAAGGGTTAGGTTAGGGTAGGTTAAGGGTTAAGGTTAGGTTTAGGGTTAGGGTTAGGGTTAGGTTAAGGGTTAGGGTTAGGGTTAGGTTAAGGGTTAGGATAGGTTAAGGGTTTAGGTTAGGTTAGGTTAAGGGTTAGGTTAGGGTTAGGTTAGGATTAGGTTTAGGGGGGTTAGGTAGGTTTAGGGGTTAATTTAGGTTTAGGGTTTACAGCGTGCTTCTGTCTCCGCGCTGTTGTCCCTGCTGATGACGTCAGTGACGCGGTTTAGTTGGGCGTGGTTTAGTCGGGGCGGTTTTGTGGTGGAACCAGATCTATGCACCCTGCGGGCCAGATCCGGCCCCCGGACCTTTAGTTTGACACCCCTGATCTAATGGATGAGGTTTGCATCAAAATGTCTACCATCTCACTGGGGTTGACCTCTGAACTCTACCCTCCCACTAACACTACAGGTGCCCTCCCCAAAAATGCAAGCTAATTCTCCCAGCCCATAGCAGAGAAAGTAAGTTTTTCTCCTCGTTAATGCAACCTGTGAATCAGCACGGCTAATGAGATTGAACTGTGTCGTATTTATCCTATCCCCAGCAGATTAAAAGGGTAATGGAATGTTTTGAAAAGCTTTTTTTCTATTTTATCTGGGGAATACTTTGTCAAAGCTAGAATAATAGCAGCATAATTAGAAAGTAACTAAAGTATTAAAATTCATTTTTTTCCCCCGAGTTTTGTCAGAAAAAAAATGCAGGGATTTTTTTTTCAGTCTTAAAACCATTCAGGCTTCATAAAAGAGAATATTTGTAGCTCGGGGGTGGACTGGAGAGTTTTCCTTGGTGGTTTTCTTGCAGACGTTTCACGACCCAAGTAGGTAACATCATCAATGCTACTCAACACTAGCACTGATGATGTTACCTAGTTTGGGTTATGAAACGTCTGCAAGAAAACAACCAAGCTCAGAGGGCACCAAGGACCCCACAGTCCTTTTCTTTTTTTTCTTCCTCCTCTCTCTCTTTTCCCTCCTCTCTTCTCCCTTCCCTTCTTCTTCTTCTTCACCTCCTCCTTCTTCCCTTCCTCTTCCTCTCCTCCTCTTCTTCCTTCTCTTCCTTCACCTCCTTTTCCTTTTCTTTCCTCCTTCTTCCTTCTTTCCGCCTCCTTTTATCTTCCTCCTCCTCTTCTTCCTTCTCTTCCTCCTCCTCTTCCTTTCTTCTTCCTTATCCCTCTTCTTTTCATTTCTTCTTCTACTCCCTATTCTTCCTCTCTTCTTCTTCCTCTTCCCCTTCTCTCCTCTTCTTCCTCCTCCTTTCTTCTTCTCTTCCTCCTCATCTTCCTCTTCTTCTTCCTCCTCCTCTTATTCCTCTCTTCTTCCTCCTCCCCTTCTTCTTCTCTTCCTCCTCACCTTCCTCTCTTTTTTCTTCTTCCTTATCCTCTTTCTTCCTTCTTCTTCCGCCTCCTCTTCATCTTCCTTTTCCTCTTCCTCCTCCTCCTCCTCCTCTTCTTCCTCCTTCTTCTTCTTTCTTCCTCCTTCCTCTTCTCTTCGTCTTCCTATCCTCCTCTTTTTCATTTCTCCTCTTCCTTCTAGCACTGACGCCAATTCAGATTCATTAAAACGCCTTTAAAATTCATTAGCCACAAAACGGCTTCACAGTTCTGTTCATTCCAGTTCTTTAACCAAAAACAACGGCGAAACCCCTGTTTTCTTAATTCCCTGCCTTTCTCTGCTATAGATAATCAAATGGCAAATTATTAGATTGGGATTCCCTTTATCCTGGTTGTGCACCTGTGCAGGGATGATACATTTTATGTGAGCCGCTCACCCCTTTGGCAAGGCTGTTCAAGTGCCTGGAATGCAATCATTCACCCTCCTCCCCCTTTCCATCCTAAAATTGGATGTGGCGCTCCTTCTGTGCATCCTGATAACCGAGGCCAAGGATGATCAGTGAGAAAATGAAGTGAGGCGCTCTCGTGATTGCCTGCAAATTAGGAAGCACCATCTTTAGCCATCTTGTTAATTTTACAGAAAATCAGACTGCCTTTCCAAGTTGCCTCTTTAGGACTTTTCCACTGGCAAAGCCATTATTGTTATATTATTTAAATCATCTGTTTTTGCCTCTGTTGAGTTAGATCAGGGGTTGGTAACCCGCAGCTCTGGAGCCACATGTGGCTCTTTCATCCCTCTGCTGTGGCTCCCTGTCACCAGTCGGCACCACAATATTGAGAGGAGCTTCCGGTTTGGAGGGGGAGAAGCAGGGCACACAGGAGGGGACTCTACGGCAAGGGGCGGGTTTTCTGCTCAGCTCCACAATTGATAGGGCTTTCGGTTAGCACAGGTAGAGGAAAAAGGATGCCGCACTAGGAGGAGACTCTATGGTGGTGAAACCGGACTTCCGGCTGGCTCCAGATTTGAATGTGAGGCTTCGGTTAGGACCTTTGTGGCTCTTTGAGTGTTAAGGTTGCCGACCCCTCGGTTAGATCTTTGGGTTAAGGTTATGTTGGCCGATGAGCTTGTTGGGCTCGTGCGATCTCTGCATCTGTTTACTCTACGCGAGGATAAAGCATACTTTGCTTAAGTGCATAAAAGCTAGATTAGAGCATGCTTTTTATCCGCTTAGAATAGAAAGGCTGGCACATAGATTACGGTCATCAAAATATGGATTATCCTATCAAGCTTTCATGCAGCACTCTACCATCTCCTCCAAAACTGATTGTATCCGACAGGACTTCACCCAAGCCAGCTTTTGGGCCTATGGCGGGACTAGGATAGGATAGGATGGGATAGGATAGGATGGGATGAGATAGGATATTGGAATGAAGAAAATAGAATAGAATAGAATAGAATAGAAATTGAAATATAGAATAGATATGAATAGAATATAGAATAGAATAGAATAGATATTGGAATGAAGAAATAGAATAGAATAGAATAGAATCAAATAGAATAGAATAGATATTGAAATATAGAATAGATATTGGAATGAAGAATATAGAATAGAATAGAATAGATATTGGAATGAAGAAAATAGAATAGATAGAATCAAATATAATCAAATAGAATAGAATAGATATTGAAATATAGAATAGATATTGGAATGAAGAATATAATAGAATAGAATAGAATAGAATAGAACAGAACAGAACAGAACAGAACAGAACAGAATTCTTTATTGGCAAGGTGATTGGACACACAAGGAATTTGTCTTTGGTGCAGATGCTCTCAGTGAACATAAAAAGACAAGATACATTCTTCAAGAATCATAAGCTACAACACTCAGTGATAGCCATAGGTTACTAAATAAGCAATCAACAAACAAATAAAACAATATAAATCCTATTTTCTAGCATGGCGCCTTAACCACTCAACCAAACTGGCTCTTGACTGTCAGTCACGGTTCTCTTCCCAATTTTAGATGGCCCAACTGAATGAAATCTGTTTGGCTTTGAATGCATAACATGAATTTCTTGCGTGTGGCTTTCTCTCTCCAACAGAAACGCGTTTCCGTTTTACTTGGGCTGAGTTAAAGGAGGATGTGTTTTTTTTAAAAACACATTTGCTTATTTTTGTTCATTTCCCTCTGCTGGAAAAAGCCACAGCCCTTCAGGCTGTCAATTCAGTAAATGGTGAGAAATTTGCAAAGTCCCTCATTATGAGGCTGTCAAGTGGAACTCCAGTGGAGGAGCAGAAGGCTTCGGTTTCTGGAGTGCAATGGAGCTTGATGCCTGTTGATTTAAAAATACAATTCCTCCAAAAAATGATCCAGGCAACAGGGGAAGTTACACTGGAGATGTTGTTTTTTTTTTTTTAGAAGAAACCGAAGAACATCATTGGAAGGGACTTTGGAGGTCTTCTAGCCCAACCCTGGGGCTGCCCTGAAGAGTGTTCGAAGACTACAATTGGTCCAGAATGCAGCCGCGTGAGCGATATGGGGTGTATCTAGATACACCCATGTTACACTTATCCTCCGCGAGCTGCACTGGCCCCATTGGTCTCCGGACACGCTTCAAGGTGCTAGTCGTTACTTTTAAAGCCCTACATGGTTTAGGACCTGGCTACCTGAGAGACCGCCTCCTGCCATTCACCTCCCAACGACCAATAAGATCTCACAGGTTGGGCCTCCTCTGGGTGCCGTCAACCGGACAATGCCGGCTGGGCCCCCTGGGGGAGGGCCTTCTCTGTTGCTGCGCCGGCCCTGTGGAACGATCTACCCGTAGAGATCCGTACCCTTCCCACTCTCCCGGCCTTCCATAAAGCCGTCAAGACCTGGCTGTTCCGGCAGGCCTGGGGCTGTTGATTGATATCCAGCCCCGCTTAGATGGAATGGATGATGTGGACTTTTAATTGCATTTTTATTCTTAAATTTTAAATGTTTCTTTTGTCTTGTTGTGAGCCGCCAGAGTCCCAACAGACAGATGACTTAAGACAACATAGGAACAAGAAGTTCCATCGTATATCATACAGCAGTTCTGTATCAGTTTCTTTGCAGTTAGTGTTTTCCCTTCTATACATTTCTATCTTGCGTTCGTAATCTCCTTATTCGTTATCCATTCTTACGTACAATTCTGTATTTATTTATCCTTAGCTACTTATAACCAAATATTGTTTACCTATATTGTGCTATATATTCTTACTGTCATTTATTCTCTTACATACAATTCTAGGTATACATTCACATGGTTATTCTTTTTCTTTGCCATTCTTATACTATTGTTATTCCATTTAAAAGGTTATAAGGTACAGTTTGGATTGTTTTGTTTACCATCCCTAGCGCCTGTTATGACACCACCTTATTTTCTTTCTTTTTTTCCTCTCTCCTTTCTTCTCTACTTCCTTCCTCCTCTCCTTCCCCTTCTTCCCTTACCTCTCCCTACTCCTACCTCTCTCTTCCCCTTCCTACCCTCTTCCTTCTCTTTCTCTCCCTTCCTCCCTCCTCTCCTTCTCTTTCTCTCCCTTCCACCCACTTCTCCTTACCTCTTTCTTCTCCCCTTACCTCTCCTCCACTCTTCCTCTTCCTTTCCTACTATCTCCAAAAAAACCATTTAAACGGATTGGGGTTTTTTTGCCCTCCTCTCTTAAAAGAAATAAAAATAAAAACCCGAAGAGAGAATGAAATTAGGTGAGAGAGAGAGATGAGATAGGGGTGCAAAGAGAAATGGATAAACAGTCCGGAGCTTTGCAATTCCATTCTCTGTAAATAATAGAATTCATTTCCTTCTCTTAATCACTGTTTTGTGTGCTACACACACAAACACATATAGATATTTATTCACACACTCTCTCTTTCACACACACACACACACACACATTTCAAATTGCCTCAGAAGGAAGACAATGGGGACCTGCTTCCTACTGATGCCCAGAATATAGTTGGGGGGGGGGAACCTGCTGCATAATTGAGAGGGTTTGTTCCTACTCAAAATGCCATTCGCTTGCCAAAAGCTAATCTTTCGGTCCAGGTAAAAATGGTCCATCCCATTTACCCAAAAGATGATGTTGCTAGTTATTACTTAGCCTTTCTTCCTGGCGTTTTGTGTTCTCAGCTGTTGTGAGTCTGGTGCCTCTCTTTCCTCCCAGCAAACTAGAAGTACCTGCCACCATAGCTATTTGACTTTCATGGACCCAACTCGTTCGAAATGAACAATTAAACTTTGCACAGACAGTAATGGTAGTTTTGGAAGCCAATCCAAAGAAGAGCAACCACGGGACCCGTGGGTTGGAGCTGGCCTGCGTGGCACGACAAAACCGCGGTCCACTAAAGCGCGCCCGATTAAAGCCCGTACCTGACGTCATCAGCAGCGCGACAAATACGACCGCGGAGAAAAAAGGGCGCTTTAAAAAGCGCTTTTAAAGCAAGCCGATTCACGTTAAGGTAAGGGTTAGGTTTAGGGTTAGGGTTAGGGTTAGGGTTAGGTTAAGGGTTAGGGTTAGGGTTAGGTTAAGCGTTACGGTTAGGTTTAGGGTTAGGTTAAGGGTTAGCGTTAGGTTTAGCATTAGGTTAAGGGTTAGGTTTAGGGTTAGGTTTAGGGTTAGGTTAAGGGTTAGGTTTAGGGTTAGGTTTAGGGTTAGGTTTAGGGTTAGGTTTAGGGTTAGGTTTAGCGTTAGGTTAAGGGTTAGGTTTAGAGTTAGGTTTAGGGTTAGGTTTGGGGGGGTTAGGTTTAGGTTTACGTGTTAATTTTAGCTTTACCGCTCACAGCATGTTTTTCATCGCGCTGTGATGACGTCAGGTACGCGGTTTCGTCGAGCGCGCTTTAGTCGACCGCGGTTTTGTGGTGGAACCGGTGGCCTGAGCTGACTGATTGAATACCAGTCTATAAAACCTTAGTAAGACCACACCTGGAGTACTGAATCCAGTTTTGGTCACTGCACTATAAAAAGATATTATACTAGTTATGCGACCCCCGAGCAGACACTAACTTGATTTTGCATTTAATAACTGCAGCGAGACTGTTGGTGGCGCAACACTGGAAGAAGGAAGATTTGCCTACTATTCAAGAATGGACATTAAAAGTAACAAACTAGCAGAGATGGCTAAAATATCAGCATATCTCAAGGACCACTCAAATGAGAGAATAAACTGTAGTGGAGAAGATGGATTGACTATACTCAAAATAAATATGGGACTAAGAAATTTCAGATAGCTTATGACTAAAGAAACAAGGAATGATATAATTTGTTTAGAGTTAGCCTAGCAAAGGAGTTAAAGCTCAAATGATAGAGGATATTAATTTTTACTTTTAAGTTTACTTTAGAATATCTTTGTTAAAGGTTTATACCCTGTATTGGTTCTGGGAAGTCGGGGGAGGGAAGGTTGGGAGGGGTTGGGCTATGGGTGGGGAGGGTAGGGGAGGGAAGTAAACAATTGTAAAAGTTTTTTTTTAAAAAAAATTCAATAAAAAAAAAGATATTGAGAGTCTAGAAAACGCGAGAGAAGATCAACCAGGACGATTAGGGGACTGGAGGCTAAAACATACGATGAACGATTGCAGGAACTGGGCCTGGCTAATCTAGTGAAAAGAAGGACCAGAGGAGACAGGATAGCAGTCTTCCAATATTTGAGGAGCTGCCACAGAGAGGAGGGGGTCAAGGTATTCTCCAAGGCACCTGAAGGCTAGATGAAGTATAATGGATGGAAACTGATCAAGTGACGTACTAATGCCACTCTATAAAGCCTTAGTAAGACCACACCTAGAGTACAGAATCCAGTTTGGTCACCGCACTATAAAGAAGATGTTGAAAGAATCCAGAGAAGAGCAACCAAGATGATTAAAGGACTGGAGATTAAAAGATATGAAGAACGATTGCAGGAACTGGGCATGGCTAGTCTAGTGAAGAGAAGGACCAAGGGAGACATGATAGCAGCGTTCTAATATTTGAGGGGCTGCCACAGAGAGGAGCGGGGTCAACCTGTTTCCGAGGCACCTGAAGGCCAGACAAGGAATCATGGATGGAAACTGGTCAAGGAGAGATTCAACCTAGAAAGGAGGGGGAACTTTCTGACAGTGAGAACAATCAACCAATGGAACAGCTTGCCTTCAGAAGTTGTGGGAGCTTCAGCACTGGAGGATATCAAGAAGAGACTGGGCTGTCAGAAATGGTGTAGGGTTTCCTGCTTGGGCAGGGGGTTGGACTAGATGATCTACAAGGTCCCTTCCAATCTGTTTAAAAAGCGATTTTTTTTTAAAAAAAAAAAACCAGGACTTTGATGTTGCAAAGAAAGAGAAGGCTGCTCCAGCTGTCACAATGATGCCTGGAGGATCTCTTTACATCTAGCCCCCAAATTATTTTTTCCAACCGAATTCATTTGTTTGTCACTCAAACGACAAATCTCTCATAAGGTAGCAGTTAATGCCTTTATAATAAAATCCCTGTGGCCGGCCGGCTTTGTTGGGGATAAGGATAGTAGGAAGTGTGAACTTTTCAATCAAAGACGGCGTTAAAAAGGGATGGCAGGAGCCAGAACACCCCCCCCCCCAACCTGCCCCTAGCAACAGCGAGGATATTGCAGAGAGACAACAAATGGCATTTAGACACAGCTTGTTACCCACAAATGATATTTAAAAACTGGAAGAGGAAGCAGGGGCCAGAGCGATCAATGAGCAGACAAAGAAATGGGAGGCCGAGTGGCTAGTAGTAGTGAGGTCAGCATGACTTGTACTTAAGAATCAGCAAATACGAGTTCTGGATGCTTAGAATATCCACATCCAAGATGATTTCTTTTGCAAGCCAATTTTAATCGGGGTGGAAGAGCTGTGTTTCCATTCTTAGTAACTACGCCTCAAGCTACGTCAGATAGGAAGAGCAGAAAGGACGGACTCTGATGGAAACTTTATCAAGTGGACCTTCGTGATCTGTTCTTTCAGAAGAATAAATATATAATCTGAACAAATCTGATTTCAAGAAGGATGGCTTTGGCAGCCACTAATAATCAAAACAGGATGCAGAGAAACACAGAGAAATAGGAGAATTTCTTTGGACAAGTGTACTTTACTGGTCCAAGGGACACTGTGGCTCAGTGGCTAAGACGTTGAGCTTGTCGATCAGAAAGGTTGGCAGTTTGGCGGTTCGAATCCCCAGCGCCGCGTAACGGAGTGAGCTCCCGTTACTTGTCCCAGCTTCTTCCAACCTAGCAGTTTGAAAGCATGTAAAAAATGCAAGTATAAAAATAGGGGCCATCTTTGTTGGGAAGGGAGCAGCGTTCCCTGCGCCTTCGGCATTTAGTCAGGAAGGAAGGTCATCCATCCATCTCTCACTGCTCAATAAATGCAAGAAGATGATATGTTACTCATGGGAATCTCACTGCTCATGTGGATACTGAGCTATCACTACAAAACAATAAGGTTGTTGTAAAATGACCAATCCATTTGCTACAAATGGCACGTATATCATTTGATTTGCAATTGAATGTGTTCCATTCAGAAGCATTCTGGCTGGAGGTAAGAATGAAATGGCTACAGTATCTATTGATTTAAGTTCCTTATTTAGGCATTACCACGTATAAGTTATTCATTGTTCATTAAGTGACTCCATCCCTTTCTTTCCTGGAGCAAAACTCTATTTCAGCACATTCTGGTATGAAAGTTTAATGCCAGTTATCAGGAAGATTGGTAAATACATTTCTGCATGACAAATTTGGACAAATTCTGTGTCCAAAGCAATGTTCCTCTTCTGCTGATTGGTCAGTTTCAAGATTATAAAGGTAAAGGGTCCCCTCACACTATATGTGCTAGTCGTTCCCGACTCTAGGGGGCAGTGCTCATCTCCATTCAAAGTCAAAGAGCTAGCACTGTCCGAAGACATCTCCGTGGTCATGTGGACGGCTTGACTCAATGCCGAAGGTCCACGGAACGCTGTTCCCTTCCCACCAAAGGTGGTCCCTATTTTTCTACTTGCATTTTTTATGTGCTTTCGAACTGCTAGGTTGGCAGAAGCTGGGCCAAGTAACGGGAGCTCGCTCCCTTATGCAGCGCCAGGGATTCGAACTGCTAAACTGCCGACCTTTCTGATCGACAAGCTCAGTGTCTTAGCCATGAGCCACCACGTCCCTTGATATAGATATAGTCATCCCCAAACAAATTAAATAAGCAACATAAAAAAGGGAAAGAATTGATCAAGCTTAACCATCCGCATATGCAACGGTCCACCAGGACTTCCGTAAGCCAGCTCGTATCTGCTTTGCTCTGGGTGCTCAAAAGCCAGGCATGTGTAGCAGCGTTCTAGCATCTGGCGGGCTTTGATCCGTGACGAGTAACGTGCATCTGTTTCCAACGGGGCCCAACAAGCGTTTGAAAGCTTCCCCTTTCTTTTATCTTCGTCGGGCTAGCCTTGAAATTGCAGTGAGTTCAATCTTGTCACCAGGCTTCCTCTGATCAAAAGCGGCAAAAAAATTACGGATGCTCCAGGGCCTGACAAGATACGATGTCAACAGATCTGAGTGTTTAGACGCCAGTCTGCCACGGGGGGCACCTGGAAAGGGGTGAGCTCCAAGGAGGAGAAGTGGTGGTGTGGTGGTGGGGGAGGTTTGAGCCTCCATTAGCCCCTTCTCCATCCTTGGAAGGCCTCCCACAGACCTTCCCAACCAAGATGTTTTCGTCTTCCCTTTGGGTTCCCTATCAGCCTGCCTGATGTCACACAAAGAAAAGATTGTCAATCCTTCCATCGGGATAGAGCTGGAAGGGACCTTGGAGGTCTTCTAGTCCAACCCCTGCTCAAGCAGGATAACCTAGGCCATTTCAGACAGGTGGCTGTCCAGTCTTCTTTAAAACCTACAGTGATGGAGTAACCGCAACTTCTGAAGGCAACTTCTGTTCCACTGGTTGATTGTTCTCATTATTAGGAAGTTTCTTCCTAATTTCAGGTTGCTTCTCTCCTTGATTGGTTTTCCATCCATTGTTTCTTGTCCTGCCCTCTGGCGCTTTGGAAAATAAGTTGATCTCTCTTCTTTGGGCAGCCTCTCAAATACTGGAATACTGCTCTCATGTCCCCCTTAGTTCTTCTTTTATCTAGACTAGCCCAAACCTGAATCCTGCAACCGTTCTTCATTTCTTTTAGTCTCTCGGCCTTTAATCATCTTAGTTGTTCTTCTTTGTCCTTCTTCAAAGTCTCAACATCTTTTTTGTAATCTGATGACCAACCTGGATGCAATCTTCCCGATGTGGTCTTACCAAGTTTTATAAACTGGTACTAATACTACTTTATGTATATCAAGAAATTAAAGAGGCTAGCTCCTGGGGAGAAAAGCTATGGCAAATCTAGACAGCATACTAAAAGCAGAGGCATCACCCTGCCAACAAAAGGGCATCTAGCCAAGGCTGTGGTTTTCCCAGTTGCAATGGATGGCTGTGAAGGTTGGACCATAAGGAAGGCTGAGTGCCAAAGAATGGAGGCCTTTGAACTCTGGTGCTGGAGAAGACTCCTGCGAGTCCCTTGGACTGCAAGGCCATCCAACCAGTCAGTCCTAGAGATCAACCTTGACTGCTCTTTAGAAGGCCAGATCCTGAAGAGGAAACTCAAATACTTTGGCCACCTAATGAGAAGGAAGAAGGACTCCCTGGAGAAAGACTCATGCTGGGAACGATTGAGGACAAAAGAAGAAGGGGGCGGGCAGAGAATGAGGTGGCTGGATGGAGTCACCAAAGCAATTGGCGTGAGCTTCAATGGACTCCAGAGCATGGTAGAGGACAGGAAAGCCTAGAGGAACATGTCTTCAATGCTTGGTTGTCTTCTATTGTCTTCAATATCTTCAAAAAGGGAGTCCTCAGCCTAGTTGAAAATGACAGAGCTATCTCACTATGTCCCTGTGGACTGCCATTTGTCAGAAATGGTGTAGGGTCTCCTGCTTGAACGAGGGTTGAAATATATGACCATGAGGCTTCTTCCAACTCTGTTAATCTGATGTTACCTAGTTGGGTCATGAAACGTTGGCAAGGAAACCACCAAGCTCAGAGAGCACCAAGGACCCCACAGTCCTCCTCCTCCTCTAAATCCCACTCCCTTGTGGTACTGATGACGTTGTTGGGTAACAAACCTCTGTAAGAACACAACTTCAGATCCTGAAGATGAAACTCAAGTACTTTGGCCACCCTAATGAGAAGGAAGGACTCCCTGGAGAAGAGCCTCATGCTGGGAACGATGAGGGCAAGAGAAGAAGGGGACGACAGAGAATGAGGTGGAATAGATGGAGTCCCTGAAGCAGTCGGCGTGAGCTTAGATGGGACTCCAGAGGATGGTGGAGGACAGGAAGGCTTGTCCATGGGGTAACGATGGGTTGGACACGACTTCGCAATAGCAATAGCAATAGCAGTTAGACTTATATACCGCTTCATAGGGCTTTCAGCCCTCTCTAAGCGGTTTACAGAGTCAGCATATCGCCCCCACAGTCTGGGTCCTCATTTCACCCACCTCGGAAGGATGGAAGGCTGAGTCAACCCTGAGCGGTGAGATTTGAACCGCTGAACTGCAGATAACAGTCAGCTGAAGTGGCCTGCAGTACTGCACCCTAACCACTGTGCCACCTCGGCAATGAAACAACTAATACTTCACGTGATTTTGATGCTACAGTATGCCTCTGTTTATACAACCCAGGATTGTGTTAGCTTTGTTGGCTGCCTGGCCGCACACGGCTGGCTCATGTTTAAAAGATCGTCCACTAGGACTCCAGGATCCCTTTTACAGTTACTGTTTTTGAGGACAGCTTTTGCCTAACCTGTACAGGGACCTTGTCCAAGTGTCTCGTCTCCATTCACCTATTTTTCTCATCAAAACCAGGCTACCATGTTCCCATCCGGCTGCGGCAGCTTCGTGCTTCAAATGCACAGATCTCCTACGCTCCCATTAAGGGAGAAATAACCTTAGAAGTGAAGTCATTTAAGCATGTGACTCACTGGAAGGTTTTTTCAGCCCTGATGAAATGGGGGGAAGTTAAAAAGTAATAAAAACACCCAGCCAACCAAAGCTAAGAAAGTAAGAAATATGTAGAAATGTTGGCATTCGGAGAGGCTGAGTGACAGAACACCTAGCGTGACTTTCAGGAGCACCAGTGAAGGAGGGAGAGAGTTGGCGTCTGAGATTTGATTGACAGGGAAAGGCAAGCACAAGGCTCGGCAGAAGAACCTATAGCCTCTAAATCAGTGGTGGGATTTAATTTTTTTTTTACTGCCGGTTCTGTAGGCGTGGCTTGGTGGGCGTGGCATCGCTTGGTGGGGGTGTGGCAGGGGAAGGATACTGTAAATCCCCATTTAGCAATAGCAATAGCAGTTAGACTTATATACTGCTCATAGGGCTTTCAGCCCTCTCTAAGCGGTTTACAGAGTCAGCATATCGCCCCCACGGTCTGGGTCCTCATTTCACCCACCTCGGAAGAATGGAAGGCTGAGTCAACCTTGAGCCGGTGAGATTAGAACCGCTGAACTGCAGATAACAGTCAGCTGAAGTGGCCTGCAGTACTGCACCCTAACCACTGCGCCACCTTGGCTCCCATTCCCTCTCCACTCCAGGGAAAGATTAATGCAGCTCACAGCTGAGCCCCATGATCCTCTGAGGCTTTTTTTTTTTTTTTTTTTTTAACTACTGATTTGCAAAACTAATGCCAATTGTCCCTAACGGTTGGCTGAACTGGGCCAAACCAGGAGGATTTCACCCCTGGCTTTAAAAAAATAATAATAACACCTCCCCTCTCCTCATCTTCCTTTCCATTTTCTTTTTCCTGCCTTCTTTCCAAAGTAAACAACTACAACCTTGCTTCTTAAGAATGATTTCACTTCAGTCTTAATCATTTAATTAAATCACATAATTACATGCCTGCTTTTCTGTACGCCCTTGAATGTTACAGCATCCTATGACACCAGCCTCTCTTCTCCCCCCCCCCACTCCCCATCAGTCCTGAAATGGAGAACTTCCTTGCAGCGTCTCCATAACAAAAGCACTTTGAATGTTGTCAGGTTGTTGTTGTTGTTGTGGGGGGGGGGGGTTGGCAGTAAATTGCTAGCAGATAAAAGAAAAAACAAAACGAAACCATCAAGCCCTTTGGCTCAACTCGCCTGATGTGCAAGTTCAAAGACGGAGCTATCATTGTTAAAAGATTGCAACATATTTCTTTTGGGGGAGGGGGGTGTTCTTTCCTCTTTATGGAGGATGTGCTGGGTGTTGAACCTCATGCTTCAAAAGGCCCTGATCATTTATTCCGGATTATTATTTTCAGGCGGATTTTGAGGGTAATAGAAAAACCACCCCTTCTGCCAAATAAGCAGAAGTTTCACACACACACACACAAACACACACACACTTCTTCAATAGAAGGAATTCTGGGGGGGTGTCTTTCCCCCAGTTTTAGATGCCTGAAAAGCTCACCGTTTTTTCCTTTCCTCCCCCCTCTTTTTCCTTTTCTTCTCCCTTCTCCCTTCTCCCTTCTATTTTTCTTCTCCTTCTCCTCTCCTCTTTTTCCTTTCCTCTCTCCCTCTCCTTCTCTCTCTCCCTTCCCTCTCCTCTCTCCTCTTCCTTTCCTCCCTCTCCCTCCCTTTTCCCTTTCCTCTTCTATCTCCCTTTCCTTTCCTCTCCCTCCCTCTCCCTTCCTCCTCTCACCTCTCCTCCCCTTCTTCTCTCCTCTCTTCCTTTCCCCTCTCTCTCCCTCTTCTTCTCCTTTTCCTCTTCTTCTCCCTTTTCCTTCTCTCTCTCTTTCTCCCCCCTTTTCTCTCCTCTCTTCCTTTCCTCTCCCTCCCTCTCCCTTCCCTCTCCTCTCTTTCTTTCCCCTCTCTCCCCCCTCCCTTTCATCTTCTTCTCCCTTTTCCTTTCCTCTCTCTCTCTCTCTCTCTCTCTCCCCTTTTCTCTCCTCTCTTCCTTTTCCTTTCCTCTCTCTTTCAAACGAACAAGCAAATAGAAAAGAGAGACAACAGATCTTGCATTTTTTTTTAAAAAAAAAAATCTGGTGCAAGTTGAAGGCCTTGCCCCCCACCCCCCAAACATTGAAGACGGTTATGGATAAGCAGAAGAGGGAGAAGAACACTTCTCTTTTCAGATCTAGATGTAACTTTTTTTCCCCTTTTTTTTCAGCTGCAGATGATTACACGCATGCAAAATGCAGCTGCTTGATGGGGAGATGGGCAGCATGTTATTTATTTATTTATTTGGTTAATTAATAATTAATGGCCTGAGATGGTTGGATTGTCAGGGTAGCCACGCCAACTCTATCAAATGTTAAAAGGAAGCAGCGCCTGGAATGAGTAAGAAAGGATGAACAGGTGCCAGATAGAAGCTGTTCAACAGCTAATTGATTTCATTTCATTTGTCGGAGGCAGAAATCTGCACATTTTTTTCTTTCTCCAATATATAATAAACAGCAGAGAATAATAATAATAATAATAATAATAATAATAATAATAATAATAATAATAATAATAAATAATGATGAATAAGCTGATGAAACTGTTGATCACATACTCAGCTGCTGTAAAAAAATCGCACAGACTGATTATAAATTGCGGCACAATTCAGTAGCACAAATGATCCATTGGAATTTGTGCAAAAATTATAATATCAAAACAGCAAAAAACTGGTGGGAACATCAGCCTGAAAAATCACCGAAAATCAGATGGTCAAGATCTTGTGGGATTTCCGTATACAAACTGACAAAATACTGGCACATAATACACCAGACATCACACTGGTTGAGAAAAATAAGGTCACAATCATAGACATCGCAATACCAGGTGATAGCAGGGTCGCCGAGAAGGAACATGAAAAAATCGCAAGATACCAGGACTTAAAAATCGAAATTCAACGACTATGGCACAAACCAGCAGTGGTAATTCCAGTGGTAATCGGCACACTGGGTGCTATTCCAAAAGCACTGGAATTACATTTAACCCAGTTAAAAATGGACAAAATCACCATCAGTCAAATGCAAAAAGCCGCACTGCTTGGATCTGCACGCATATTACGAAAATACGTTACAACGTCCTAGGCCCCTGGGTGGGGCCCGACTAGTAACCAATGCCAAATCCGGCGAAACAACTGGCCGCTGTGATACAATTGTATAATAATAATAATATATTACTAATATTAATATTGATGATGATGATGATGCCGTGATTAGGCAGCCAGAAAGGAAATTAACCAGAAAGGCTCAAGTGAACCAAAGCTGAATGAAAGAAAAGGAGGAAAAAAAAGATCTATAGAATATTAATATAGATCTAATTCAGTCTCCAATTTATTATTACATCTAATCCATATAAAAATATCTTGCGCCGATTTCTCATTTTTTACAGTATCATGACATTTCAAAAAAATCAATGGGAACACATTTCTTGAATTAACTATTTAACTTTCCTTTTATCTATGTAAAATAACGCTCATTCCTGGCCCTCGGGCTCAATAGAAATAGGATAGATTTATTTTTGTTCCACAAACATCAAATTCTGTAACAATAATCTGGGAGTATCGTCCAACATCAAATTTACATTTTTGACTGCTGCATTTTCCTCCGCCCCTCCCACGTTATGCCAACACGTGCAATGATCAGAATAGAGACACAAGTCCAATCGTCTTTCTCCTGCCTTGCTTCCTATTTAACAAATTCTGTTGTATTTATTTTGTACAATGACAATACAGACCATACTATATGGAAGAGCTGGAAGGGAAGTTCTTGGCATTGAGCTACAGCCCCTGGCATTTATGGTGAGGATCTTTTAAGGAGAGGATATTGAATTAGTTATTATTATCCATTGGGGAGCGAGATTGGAACTGCAGTGATAGCTAATTAAACAATATCCATAAGGTCAATGTGTCCACTTTGGCACTGATTAACAGAATAAAGACACAGCCTGGACCATTAAATCTCTCCTTACATTTGAGAAGGACCTTCCATAGCGGCGAATTCATCTGTAGCTTAGGGTTGAACTGTGGAGTCCTGCGTAATTTCTGAGCTTCATATCTGCTGTGAAGATGTTTCAGCATCAAAGTAACAGAATTACAGAGGTGGAAGGGATCTTGGAGGTCTTCTACTCTACTTGAAGTACGTTGAACTTGTAGTTAAAAAAAGCCAATGCAATTCTAAGTTGCATTAATAGAGGGATACAATCAAGATCAAGGGAGGTACTAATACCACTCTATAAGCCTTAGTAAGACCCATACCTAGAGTACTGCATCTAGTTTTGGTCACCACGCTATAAAAAAAGACGTTGAGACTCTAGAATGAGTGCAGAGAAGAGCAACCAGGGTGATTCAGGGACTGGAGGCTAAAACATATGATAAATAGTTGCAGAAACTGGGCATGGCTAGTTTATTGAAGAGAAGGACTAGGGGACACATGATAACAGTCTTCCAATATTTGAGGGGCTTCCACAGAGAGGAGGGGGTCAAGCTATTTTCCAAAGCACCCAAAGGCCAGACAAGGACTAATGGATGGAAACGGAACAAGGAGAGATTCAACCTAGAAATAAGGAGGAATTTTCTGACAGTGAGAACCATCAACCCATGGAACAGAAGTTGCCTTCGGAAGTTGTGGGAGCTTCATCACTGCAGATTTTTAAAGAGAGACTGGACCACCATTTGTCAGAAATGGTGTAGAGTGTCCGGCTTGAGTGGTGGGTTGGACTAGATCAGTGTTTTTCAACCTTTTTTGTGCAAAGGCACACTTTTTTCATGAAAAAAATCACGAGGCACACCACCATTAGAAAATGTTAAAAAAATTTAACTCTGTGCCTATATTGACTATATATAAAGTGTTTTTCCCACGGCACACCTTACACTATGTCACGGCACACTAGTGTGCCACGGCACAGTGGTTGAAAAACACTGGACTAGATGACCTATAAGGTTCCTTACAACTCTGTTAATCTGCTCCCCCTGCCCGCTCCCCATTGAGGCAAGAAACCCTATACCATTTAAGACAAATAGAGCCGAGGTGGCGCAGTGGGTTAAATGCAGCACTGCAGGCTACTTCAGCTGACTGCAGTTCTGCAGTTCGGCTGTTCAAATCTCACCGGCTCAGGGTTGACTCAGCCTTCCATCCTTCCGAGGTGGGTAAAATGAGGACCCGGATTGTTGTTGGGGGCAATATGCTGACTCTGTAAACCGCTTAGAGAGGCTGAAAGCCCTATGAAGCGGTATATAAGTCTAACTGCTATTGCTAAATGGTTATCCAATCTCTTCTTAAAACATCCAGTGTTGGAGGCAAGTCATTCCATGGATTAATGAATCTATCTATCAGGAAATTTCTCCTTCGTTCTAGGTTGCTTCTCTAAACTAGGTACACCCTGACTACAACGGAGTGAAGAGTTTACTGTTCCACACTCACTAGCACTGATGATGCTACCTGGTTGGGTAATGAAACGCCCGAAAGCAAACAACCAAATTTAGGAAACATCACACCGAGGATTCAAAAGATCTTCCTTCCACCCATCCAACCACTGGAGGCAGAGCCCATAATTCAGTGGACAAAACAATGAATTAACAGCATGAAGACGAGAAATAGAAGAGTCGAGGAGCTGGTTATGTTCAAAAAGATGCATTTATTAATGTTGATCTCTTCCTGGCTCAGTGTTACCCAGTTAGCATCCAAGGTTGAGAATGGACTTGAATCTAGATCTAGAAACTAGAATCTAAATCTCCTGGATCTCAGACCGACCATGATGCCACGGGGGGCTTCCTCAGTTTTGATCTCAGTCTGGATGCTCAAAAGCAAACTTTTCTCAAGCCAAGAGCTTCGCTTGCCCTTCACATGGCACACCAGGAACAACCTGTCCAAATTCGCTTGCCTCGACAAAGATGCGAGTGGGACCAAGCCAATTTAATTAATAGGGGATGCAATTGAATTGACATTTAGTATATCTAATTAAAATGAATTCAATTGAGTTAACAGGAATATTGCTTGTACAATTTTCCCCTCCGTCACGTTAAAACATCGAGATGCAATTTCTCGAAAATCATTTGGGGCACCTATATGCCCGTCCTGGGAGCCGAAGGTGCAAGACACCTGATTCAATGTCACAGCCGGTTGTTTGCGATTGAACAATAATTGGAAGATGGAATATTTATTTGGTCAGAACAGCCGCCACTAAAAGCCCTCCAATATCTTTGAAGTACAATCAGTACAAGCAGCACAATCTATATAAATACGGTCCAAAATAGCATCTCCGGGTTGTCTGGTTATGAATGTATAACTAATTGGGAACATCGTAATTAAGTGGACAACAAGCAGATTACCAAGGCTTGGAGTTCACAGCTCTTCATTAAATTAGAGAGCATTCCCAATTATTGAATAGTCCCATTACGTAGGTTTTTATCTGGATAACATCGGGTACACATCTCAATTCTATTCAGTTTCTCTTTTTCTTGAGTTGTTTCATTACAACTAACAGGTTCCTCCAAAAATACAACCTACCCTGAAAATAAGCCCCAGCCTGGGTTTTTTCCCCCACCTGCACCTAAGACCTACCCCAAAAATAATCCCTAGTGAAGGGAGTGGGCCAATGGTGGGTTGCAGGCGGTATGACCCAGTACGGGCGTACCGGTGCCTGCCTGGAGCACTGGGTACCGTTCCAGTATGGTGCTCAGGAGAGCCCACCCGCCTGCCTGAGCTCACCCGTATTTGAGCCCTTCGGTGCTTCTGTGTATGCGCACGGAGCGCACAGCGCCTGCGCGATGCTTTGCCGAGCAGCTGGAGTGTCATGGAGGCTCACAGAAGCGTCGCAAGAGGTAAGGACGCATGCACGCACTGTGCACATTCATGTGGTGGACGTCGGATCTGAAACCCACCGCTGGGGTGGGCATGGCCAGCCTAGAAGGCAGTGAGTGCAAGTTGGCTGAGGGTGTGTGGCAATGGTCACAGCCTGTGCAGCACAGGAGAGTTGAGTACCTGTGCGAGCAGCAGGCAGAAGCAGGGAGAGGTAGGCGATCCAGATACACCGTGTGAGCTGTGGGAAAGCCGAGCAGTGAGTGGCTGGAGCGGTTGTGTGGCTGCAGGAGGCTTGTCTTCATGCGGTGACACTGGCAGCAGGCAGAGGCATGGGGGTAGGCAGGTGAAATGGACTTGTTGCACGGCAGCAGAAAAGCCGAGCAGCGGTGGGCTGGAGCAGCGATCACCCGCAGGTGATCCTCATCTTCGCATCTCTTGCCTTGCCTGCAGCCAGTGTGCTGCATTGGGATCGCCCGCCTTCTGCTCCGCACATTCCACTCTGTGCAGCCCCAGAGGGTCCAAACCAACGGGCCGGTGGACTACAGTTGCTGCCGGACACTGTCGGTCCCCGTGCACTTGCTGTCTCGTGTGCACACAAGGAGCCGGGACGCCTAGCCAGGCTGATCACCCTGAAATCCTCTTCCCCCCCAAAATAAGCCCTAGTGCAGTGATGGAAAACTTTTTTCGGCCAAAACTGGAGCATGCATGCAGCATGTGCATTTGTGCACGCCGGAATGCCAGAGCGCCAGAGCGCCAAAGACCAGTTGGCTAGTCTGCGCATGCCTGTTTTTGTGATGTTTTTTTGGGCCGTTTTCAGGTCATTTTTGGGCTGGATTTGAAACTGTTTTCAGGCCATTTTCAGACTGGGTTTTTGGACCATTTTCAGGACTGTTTTGGGAGTCTTTGGGGGGCCATTTTCAGGCTGGGTTTTGGGACATTTTCAGAGTATTTTACAGGCCATTTTCAGGCCTTTCGGGGGGCATTTTCAGGCCATTTGTCAGCCTGAAAATGGCCCGAGAAAGCCCCCCCAATGGTCTGTTTTTTAAACCAGAATAGCAACAGGTGACAGAACGTGTGCCCACAGAGAGGGTTCTGCATGCCACCTCTGGCACGCGTGCCATAGGTTTCCCCATCATCGCCCTAGTACTTACTTTGGAGCTCAAAAGAAAACAAGACCAGGTCTTATTTTCAGGGAAACGCGGATCGGAGAAGGTAGCAGAATGAAGAAGTCTGGGAAGACACTGATTGGCATTGAAAGGCCCCCACTTGAGAAAGGACGTCTGTCCTTTTGATCCACTTCACTCTTGAGAACAACCAAAGAGGGAAAGAGCTCTGCCGCTGAAAATCTAAACCATGGTGACATCGGTGGTCTCGATTCTACTCATCCATCATTTACAAATGGGGAAATTCTTTCATGTAGTTGGTAAGCCGGGCCCCTCGTGCAGAATTCAGGCCTCTGGTTGAAGCTCTTGAGATCAATGGGAATCGTCTTAAAACTGCCTGAAAACAATATCTTCTCCTGTCGTATTCGAGCGATGAATCTATTCTTGTTGCTTGCTTCCATGAATCTTTGAGATGGTTCTATTCCATAGCTTCTTTGAAGGCACAGATCACGGGGTCCTCAAACGTTTTAAACAGGGGGCCAATTCACGGTCCCTCAGACTGTTGGGAGGGGGCAGATCAGCTGGGTGGGTGTGGCTAGGCGGTCAAGCGACTGGGGGAACGTGGCCAATTTAGCAGTCATTAAACAATACACACAAATTAAACTTTAGTTATGCTCCTGGGGGGTGGGTGGGGAAGCAGGTTAGTAAAGGGATGCGGCTGCCTTGGGGTGTGTATGAGGGTCATGTGTGTGTGTGTATATGTCTCTTTCTCTCTCTCCCTTCTTCTCCCTCCCTCTTCCTCTCTCTTTCTCTCTCTCTCCCATTCGGTCTCCCTCTCTCTCTCTTCTACTCCTTCTCCCTCCCTCTTTCTTTCTCTCTCCCATTCCTTCTCCCTCCCTCTCTCTCTCCCCCACTCCTCCTTCCTCCCTCCCCCTCTCTCTCCCCCACTCCTCCCTCCCTTCCTCTCCCACTCTTTCCTTCCTCCCTCCCTCTCTCTCTCCCACTCCTCCTTCCTCCCTCCCTCTCTCCCCCACTCCTTCTCCCTCCCTCCCTCTCTCCCCCACTCCTCCTTCCTCCCTCCCTCTCTCTCCCCCTCTCCTTCTCCCTCCCTCCCTCCCTCTCTCCCACTCCTCCTTCCTTCCTCCCTCTCTCCATCTCCCCCCTCTCTCCCACTCCTTCCCTCTCTCTCTCCGGAGGCCCAAATAGGGACCCGCAGAAGGCAGGTGGGGGCCAGCGGGTAGGCGGTGTGATTTGGGCAGGGCGGTCTCGTGGTCCCGCATGGGCCAGACTAATGACTACGGCGGGCCGTATCCGGCCCACAGGCTGTCATTTGAGCACCCCTGGCATAGAAGAACACACAACGTTAGGTCTACGGAGATTCTCAAGTCATCCAGGTCATGGTTCTCCCAAAGGTGCTTTTTCAAAAGGCAACTGGACTTTGTTTTTCTTTGAAGACCTTCGGCTTTCTCTTCACATAATATTTTTTATTTCCATTTCATTCTATACAATCACATGTTTACTGTGCATAACCGGAGCATGTAACATTGAGTAATAAACACGGCCCTCACTTATATAGAAAATGCCCCCTACAATACAAACCCAATATACCACCTTGGCCCACCATACACCCTCTTTCAACCCCCTCCCAACTTTCATTCTTCCTTCTTACATACCCCTCTACTACCTACTTCCCCTCCCCCTCTATCACTCCCTCTCTTCATCCATTCCCTCCCTTCCTTCTCCTCCTCCTCTCTCTCACCCTCTCCACCCTCCTTCTTCTTTCGCTCAACTCCTCCCTTCGGTTTACTTCTATTACCTTCCAATATATTCAGCTTGTTCTATTTTAACACTAACATTAAAAAGCCACAGTATACAAGTGCAATCATGTACTTTAGAATTTAACACATATTATATTTCCCCCTCCCCCTCTCCCCCTAGAACCCCACCTCCCTTCCCTCCCCCCGACTTCCCAGAGCCCATACACGGTATAACTTTTTGACAATCACAGTCTAAAATGTCTCTACATTGAGCTCAGCTTCTTACTGTTACCCAAATTTTAAACAATTTAAGTTATTACTGATGTTAAGCATAAGCTATCTGGAGCTTCGGCTTTCTCATCCAGGAAGCTTTGCAGCCATGAAGAAGCTTCTTGGATGAGAAGCGAAACCTCCTCAAGGAAAGACAACGTCCGGTTGCCTTTTGGGAAAAAAAGCACCTTTTGGGATGAAGCTTTGTGATTCTCAAAACTGGTGAAATTAAGCTTATGTCCATGAGCTGCAACCTCCTGTTTCTCTCTCTGCCCTACAGGAAGGGCATGTCCTTCAACCTCATGGGTGGCTACAAATCAGAAGTAAATAATTGTCCTACAAATTTACCAATTTCCTATAATGTCAGGTATGGAGCCTAGGAAACAACTCTGCTTCTCCCACGTTGGAAATAATAGTTGACTGACAAGTAAGACATTCAAAAAAGCATTGATACAGACCTTCAATGTTTTCCTCAATGGCATCAAGCCTTCTATTGCGCAGAACAGCTAAAAGGCCATCCTTGGAAATTCTAATTAATGACCCTTTGGGGGAGCAGTCAATAATTACTAAGAAAGCAATTAATTACAAGAGGCTTGACGTTCCTTCAATAAATTAGGTAAATAAAACTGGATTTTTTTGGTCGACAGGTTGCACCTGAACCATTTCTGACAAATGCCATAAGAGAAATGAAGGAAGGAAGGAAGGAAGGAAGGAAGGAAGGAAGGAAGGAAGGAAGGAAGGAAGGAAGGAAGACAATGTAACAGAATCACAGAGTTGGGAGGGATATTGGAGGTCTTCTAGTCCAACCCTCTGCTCAAGCAGGAAACCCTATACCATTGTCCAATCTCTTCTTAATAGCCTCCTGAGATGGAGAAGAAAGGAAGGAGGGAGGGAGGGAGGGAGGGAGGGAAGGAAGGAAGGAAGGAAGGAAGGAAGGAAGGGAGTCAACCATCCCAATTGTCTCAAGCTTCCAGATGGCACACTTGCATTCCAGAGTTTCCCTCCCAAACCTCACCCTCGGATTCCTTCCTTGCCCCCTCCCATTATTTGCTTGTGAGCAGGCTGCGTAGTGAGACAACTATGATGGATGGAAGGGAGGGAGGCAGGGAGGCAGGGAGGGAGAGAGAGAGGGAGGGAGGGGCAGAAGGAGGTAGGGAGGCATGATGGGATAGAGGGAGGGAGGGAGGGAGAGAGGGAGGAAGGCAGAAAGGAAGGAAGGGAGGGACAGAGGGAGGGAGGGAGAGAGGGAGGGAGAGAGGAAGGCAGGAAGGCAGGAAAGCAGGAAGGAAGGAAGTGGGAGAGGGAGGGTAGAGAGGGAAGCAGGGAGGAATGGAGGGAGGAGGGAGGGAGGGGAAGGGAGAGAGGGAGAGAGGAAGGAAGGAAGGGACAGAGGGAGGGGGAGAGAGGGAAGCAGGGAGGAAGGGAGGGAGGAGGGAGGGAGGGGAAGGGAGAGAGGAAGAGAGGGCAAGATGGAGGGAGGGAAGGAAGGGACAGAGGGAGGGGGAGAGAGGGAAGCAGGGAGGAATGGAGGGAGGAGGGAGGGAGGGGAAGGGAGAGAGGGAGAGAGGGAGAGAGGGAGGGAGGGAAGGAAGGGACAGAGGGAGGGGGAGAGGGAGAGAGGGAGAGAGGGAGGGAGGGAAGGAAGGGACAGAGGGAGGGGGAGAGAGGGAAGCAGGGAGGAATGGAGGGAGAAGGGAGGGAGGGGAAGGGAGAGAGGGAGGGAGGGAGGGAAGGAAGGGACAGAGGGAGGGGGAGAGAGGGAAGCAGGGAGGAATGGAGGGAGAAGGGAGGGAGGGGAAGGGAGAGAGGGAGGGAGGGAGGGAAGGAAGGGACAGAGGGAGGGGGAGAGAGGGAAGCAGGGAGGGAAGAGGGAGGGAGGGGAAGGGACAGAGGGAGAGAGGGAAGGAAGGAAGGAAGCAAGGTAGGAAGAAAGCAAGGAAGGAACCGAGAAGTTTCCCAACCTTGAACTGATATGGAAAATTGTTTGAACATCTAACTTAGATGTCAGCAAGGGGGTTAGTTCTCGGAAGGAGGTTCTGGACATCAAACGGTGTGTTCTTTTTGGTACGTTTCAGATTCATCGACATCCTGTACTAAGCAGAATCCGTTAGAGCAGATTCAAGTGAGGTTCGCATCAATGATTCTTTGGATGTGGACCAAATCTGAAACCGTTGACTTATAGAGACACACACAGAAAACCGAAGCCAGCTGCACACAGCAAAACCAGCACACATGGGCTGCGTTTAACAAGCTGTGCAAGGGGAGAGAGAGGGAGAGAGAGAGAAAAAATAGACTTCTCTTTAAAAGATGTGCTGAGTTCCCCGTTGTGTTTTTCATAAGGACAGAGAGAGAGTGAATCTCGCGCCTGAAAGCTAACTCCCACATGCAGAAAAGGCAACCCACCTGCATCGGCGAAACCGCCTTCCCCGAGATCTGATTGCGCTGATTACGGTGCCTGTCTCTGAGGAGGCATCGAGCAATTGGGAAAAAATAATGTGGAATCAAGGAGCTGATACCCCATTCGGTCTGACTCCCTGCTCAGGGCTGGCATCCAAATTAAAACTTTAGGCTTAAATTCTTCCCGGTTCGGCTTTCGCGCTCCGACACATCCCGACAAGGGTAACTCGCCATCTCCTTTTGGTAATTGGCTAACCGTGAACGTTATTCTTACCGTTGTGAAATGTTCCGAAGGCCCAATTAAAAGCTGCCTCCCTGCCACAAAGGCCATTATTTTGTCTCGAAAATGAGACAGAGGAGGTCCTGACCTCCCTCTCTTTAGCTATCTGAAGAGGGCTTCTTAGATCAACCTCGGTTTCCCCTTTGCAAGGCTCAAGATATCAAACTCCCTCGGTCTGTCACTGTACGACTTTAACTCCCTCCCTCCCACCATTCTGTTGTTCAATCATCCTTGCCAGGGGTGGGTTCCTGCCAGTTCTAAGCTCTTCTATAGAAGAGGTTCCACAAATCTACAGTGCCGTTTAGAACCGGTTCCAGCTCCCTTCCCTCCCGCCCGTCCGCACATCATCAAGATGAAGAGCGAGAGGAGGAATTCTGGGAGTTGAAGTCCACAAGTCTTAAAGCTGTCAAGTTTGAACACCCCTGGGTTTTTTTTTTTTTCCCCTAAAGAGTTAGGGGTGCAACGGTCTTGTCACTTGACAGCTTTAAGACTTGCACACTTCAATGCCAGAGTTCCTGAGCCAACATGACTGGAGGAGGAATTCTGGGAGTTGAAGTCCATAAGTCTTAAAGCTGTCAAGTTTGAACACCCCTGGGGGCTTGTTTTTCTAAAGGGTTAGGGGTGCAAGGGTCTTGTAACCTGACAGCTTTAAGACTTGCGTGCTTCAAATGCCAGAGTTTCTGAGCCAACATTTTGGTTGCTAAGCAAGAGCGTTGTTAACTGAGCTTCACCACATTTTACAAGTTGGCCATGCCCACCTGGACACATGGCTGACAAGCCACTCCTACCCAGTCACATGGCCAGCAAGCCACTCCCACAAAACAGGCCACACCCACAGAAGAGGTTCTAAAAACATTTGAAACCCACCACTGATCCTTGCAGACCTTTCTAAGGTATCTTTCTAAGCCATCATAATGGCTTCATGGGATGGACAGAAACGCACACAGTACTAAAATAATGGCTGGGTCACCTCCACAGACTGAGCAAAAATAAATGAATAACTCCACTCTTACTTTAGCCTAGTCTCATGGGTTGTGCAAAAGGCAACAATTGCATTGGAGGAGAACCCATTCAACTCATCAGGTTTAATCTCGACTTACAGTGGGTTGTTCAGCACAGTTGTGCTTCTGTTAGGTTTGGAAACCACCAAAGAACCACACACCCCTCCCCAATTACAATTCCTGCAGGCGTGTAAGGATGCTAGGCCTCCTATGCTCTGAGCAAAATGGAGGGATTCTTGGTGCTCTCTTGAGCTTAGTTGTTGTTGTGGCCTGCCAGCAGAGCTGGCAGCAAGTTCGGACAGTGAGGAGGTTGGGGAGGAACCTGGGCCAGTCCTGGAGTCTGGGGAAAGCTCTGATGAGGGCTTTGTGTTGGAAGCAGAGAGGGGGACAGAGCCGTATGCCAGTTATCAGCTGCCTTCGGAGTCAGACATCAGTGAGGCAGAAGAACAGCTGGAGCCTGTTCCCAGTGTGCGCATGCGCAGAGCTGCCAGAAGAAGGGAAGAGCTAAAGCAGAATTCCTTGTAGAATGGTAGAATAAAAGGGTTTTTTTGTCGGGACAAGGAGTTTGCTTCATTATCTTGGGAAGCCTTAATCAAAACCGTTGTCTTCTTGCAGATGTTTCATTACCCAATCTTGGTTGATGCTAACACTGATGGTGTGACCTAGTTTAAGTAATGAAACATCTGCTAGGAAAACAACCAAGCTCAGAGAGCACCAAGGACCCCTTCATTTCAATCCGGAGCTACAAATATTCTCCTTTATCTGAGCAAAACTCTTTTAAGTCCCCCCCCTTTTTTTAAAGTTTAATTTGGCTTTCTCTACTTCACCGTTTTTAGAATAGATGGTCCCAGGGAACTGGACTCTCTATGGCCTCAGGTGTTACTAGATGAATTAATCAGCAATTTACAATCCATTCCTTTTTCCCCCGCTGCTTAAAAAGAGCTAAATCAATGACAGAAGCCAGAATCTGCCAAGACTTCACATCCTCTTTGTTCCACCTTCATCATCTGTCTACTGTAAGGTCCAACTTCTGGATTTCAGCTCTGGGATGTTGCCTTCTGCTTATTCACGCATTTTGCAACTGCTCTAATGGAAAAGAAGAAGGTAGGTGGGTGGGAGGGAGGGAGAAGTCCCACTCTGCCAGTGCAAGGATTTAGTGTTTCCGCCAAGTCGATCCATTCTCTCAAGGACCCCCCGACAATTGCAAAATGTTTGGCCGCACCGTCGTGTGGACAAAATATTTAAGATACTGAATTTCTGCAAGACTATTGGGACAGACTGATTTTTAAAAAGTGCTTTCTATAGTAGAGCTCCGTGATGGCGAACCGATGGCATGCGTGCCACAGGTGGCACAAGAAGCCCTCTCTGCAGACCTGCCAGCTGTCGCCCAGCTGAGCTCCACTTTGCATGCACCTGCGCCTCCCACCAGCCAGTGGATTTTTGGGTCTCTGCCACGCATACATGTGGGAGACACAGGTGCATGCACAGTGGGGGTGGGGAGCATGGGGGTTGCTGGGGGGCCTCATGCTCTGTTTTTGGTGCCAAGAGGCTTTATGGAGGGCTTCCAGAGCCCAGGGGAGACCGTTTTCGCCTTCCCAGAGGCTCAAGTAAAACCTCTGGAACCCGCCATGGTGCAGAAGGCCAAGTAGGCTGTGGGGGGGGGGGGGCAGCGTCCATTGCATTATGGGAGTAGGCATGCACACGCGCACGATTTTGGCATGTGAGGACAAAAAGGTTAGCCAGACCTTTTTACCAGAATTAAAAAGAAAAACATGTTTAATACAGTCGAGAAGAAGTATTCAAAAAAAATGAATTTCAGGATCTTTTGGGTTCCTAGTATCATGCAAAACTATTTAATAATCTACTAAAACAAATGATTGTAATCTTCTAAATTCCCAGAAGGTACCCACGAGCCAAATGTTAGGAGGAACACGCAGTTAATAAATAAACAGAAAGCCAACCAGCAACCATATCAATATTTGACAGTGTTCAGCAATTTCCGAAGCTCGCAGATCTGATCATCTGCCAAAATCACAACGGTTCCGGAAAGTTGGCAAGACTAAAATTGTCTTCTTTCAAACTAAAGGCTTCCTAGTGAGTGTGCCGGTCTAAACTTTGAACTCAAAACTGAATGTTTACAATTCATCAGGGGGGGAAATCAGATCTTTGGCAACTTTAAAATGTTCTCTCAGATGGAAGTGAAAGGCTCCCCATCAATCACACACCCAGAACTTATTTATTTCGTTTGTCAAACATACACAAGAGAACAGGCATAAGTATAAACATGGACGTGAACAAGGGAAATGGGAACAAGTAAATGGGGACAGTAGGACAGGGGACGGAAGGCACGCTGGTGCGCTTACGCAAGCCCCCTTTATGGATCTCTTAAGAATGGGTAAGGTCCATGGTAGACAGTTTAAGTTTGAAGCGGTGGGGGGTTTGAGGAAGTAACAACGGCAGAGGTGGGTTCCTACCAGTTCGCACCTATTCGGTAGAACCGGTTCGTCAAATCTACCGAACCGGTTAGAAGAGGTTCCACCAGTGGACCCGGAAAGCAGGCCACACCTACAGAAGAGGTTCCAAATTTTTTTGAAACCCACCACTGGTCCTTGGATATGATTATTCTACACTATCCTGCTCATATTTATAAAACTCAGTGCCTCTGTGAAAGGTAAGGATAGCAATAGCAGTTAGACTTATATACCGCTTCATAGGGCTTTCAGCCCTCTCTAAGCGGTTTACAGAGTCAGCATATCGCCCCCACAGTCTGGGTCCTCATTTCACCCACCTCGGAAGGATGGAAGGCTGAGTCAACCTTGAGCCAGTGAGATTAGAACCGCTGAACTGCAGATAACAGTCAGCTGAAGTGGCCTGCAGTACTGCACCATAACCACTGCGCCACCTCGGCTCTTCATGGGGAGGCCGCCATTATGTGTGAACATTCCTGGACATTCCTTAAGTTCATCTGATATTCTCAGCTCATAATTGGCAATTCCTGGCAGAAAAAAAGAACAGAATAGAACAACAGAGTTGGAAGGGACCTTGGAGGTCTTCTAGTCCAACCCCCTAGTCAGGCAGGAAACCCTATATCATTTCAGACAAATGGCTGTCCAACCTCTTCTTTAAAACTCCCAGTGTTGGAGCCTTTGCAACTCCTGGAAGCAAGTTGTTCCACTGCTTAATCGTTATCAGTGTCAGGAAATGTCTCCTTAGTTCTAGGTTGATATTTAGACATTTTTGGTCGGTAGCCAGAAATAATCTCATTTTTCTGTCCTGCATTTCAAGTCGTTGCCTTTTCATCATTTGATGACGAGGTGAAATTTGCCTGTGACATTACGGTTTGTTTCCGATGTGGCTTGTCGAATAAGACACGGCGGCTGGATCCCTGCACAAAACTATGCCATAAAGCACAGTTAACAAACCACAATCATTAAGTTGATGGAACCCCAAGGAAAACTCATTATGGTAGGGCATAATACACAAGCATGAACGGCTTAACTCCACTCCTTGCAATGAGCAGCGATTTGCATAATTTGGCTACTATTATTAAGTAAGGAACCGTGGTAAAACATCTGTTCGTGTATCAGAAAAATCACCCTGCTGAACTAGATAAACCTGGGTCAGTGTTCTGACTTTGGCTTCCTGAGAAAGCATAAATCACAATCTTAGTCCCCCAAACCCTCTTTTATTTATACGGCTGTGAATTATGGTCATTCGAAGTCCGCAAGGCTTTCACAAACAGTCCGTGAAGATTCCGACAGAGGTCTGCTCGAGTTGCCACAGTCTTTCAGTGGAATGTTAATAAACACCCACCTTATCTCCCTGGGAATGCTGCCAAATTAGGAATACTGCCTAATTGCCAAATGCAGAGCAAGGCCAAACTTAGCACAGAGTCAAACAAAGCTTTTCAAAGCTTGAACCAACCAGATGAACTAATTGTTTCCTGCAAAGGTTCACATCCCATTCGCTCCTCTTTTATGTCTTATGGGAGGGGCCAATCATCGAGTTGATCCTGTTTTCTTAAATGTTCTTGCTTTTGGCAGTTCTGTGCATGCACACATTGGGAACAGGCTCCCTCTGTTCTTCTGCCTTACTGATGTCAGACTCCGAAGGCCCAAGAAGCAGCACATAACTACCAGGTGGCCTTGGCCTCCTCTCTGCCTCCGACGCAGAGCCCTCATCAGAGCCTTCCCCAGACTCCAGGACTGGCCCAGGTTCCTCCCCAACCTCCTCACTGTCTGACTCTGCTGCCAGCTCCGTAGGCTGCCAGCGGACCACAACAATCAGAGTTGAGATTTTGGGAGCCCTGCCCCCTCCAGTCCAACCAGGTAGCTGACCTCATGGATCAGAAGCTTCTGAAATCTGATCAGGAAGTTTTCAGGCTTGTACATCCCTCCGAGAGCAGAGCCAAGATTAAAATCCAGCAAGGAAATTGGTGAGCCATACTTATTATGAGCTGGCTTATCTCAGACGAGCCAGGATCTCCTGGGAAAAATAGGATGAGTAGATATTGAGGGTTGGGGGCAGGTAGTTGCAAGGAAGGGGACAGAAGCGAACCAGATATAAGCCAGCTTAGGCATTTTCATATTGAAAGTCCCGTATTGAGGGAGGTATGAGAGAGAGGAGACCCCAGGAGAAATCTCTGCTTGGTTCTAGAATTCCCAGCTGATTTTTATCCTCTCTTTCTCTGTCAGTGCAATTTACCTCCTAGGGAGATAAAAGTAGCAAGACAACACACACCCCTCCCCGTGAAATGACTTGAAGTCTCAGAAGAAAGATAGGAGCATATATACAATGAATGGGGGGAGGCGGAAGCACGGCTGGGCTGCTACAGGAGAACCTGTAGGTTCGGAGAACCTCCAAATCCCACCCTTGGCTGGCCTGGCCACCCCACCCCTCATAGGAGTCTCCACGCAGCCCATTTTGGATGTGAGGTAAACACAGGGCCCACATGGTGGCTCGGGGAGGAGGGAAATGGGCCTCCCGGAAGTTCCGAAAGGCTGGAAATGGGCCTGTTTCTGGCCTCCAGGGAGCTTCCCTGGTGAAGGCGAAAATGCCCCTCCCTGCCATGGTGCAGAAGGCCAACTAGGCCATGCCAACCATGCCACCTAGCAATCGGCCAAAGAACCCGTTGCTGAAATTTTTGAAACCCACCCCTGGGTGGAAGCTTTGCAAAACTGGGTGACTTTCGGCCAATCACCAGGAGATAGGGAGTTCTAGTCCCACCTTAGACATGAAAGTTGACTGGGTGACTTTGGACCAATCACCAGGAGACTGTGAGTTCTAGTTTTGTCTTAGGCATGAGAGTTGGCTGAATAACCTCAAGCCAATCACCAGGAGACTTGAGTTTTAGTTCCACTGTAGGCATGAAATCCAGCTGGGTGACTTTTGGCCAGTCACTCTCTCCTAGCCCAACCCACCACCCAGGGGGAAAATAGGAAGAAATATTAGGCAAAGGTAAAGGTTCCCCTCACATGTATGTGCTAGTCATTCCCAATTCTAGGGGGCGGTGCTCATCAGTGCTGTCTGAAGACGTCTCCGTGGTCATGTGACCGGCATGACTCAACACCGAAGGCGCACGGAATGCTGTTCCCTTCCCACCAAAGGTGGTTCCTATTTTTTTTCTACTTGCATTTTTGACATGCTTTCAAACTGCTAGGTTGGCAGAAGCTGGGACAAGTCACGGGAGCTCACTCCGTTAGGCGGCGCTGGGGATTCGAACCGCTGAACTGCCGACCTTTCTGATCGACAAGCTCAGCATCTTAGCCGCTGAGCCACCGCGTCCCTCAGAAGAAATATTAGGACTGTTCTATCTGTCTTGAATTCCTGGAAGGGTTAAAGGCAGGCTGGGGGGGATTTCCTGGGCCCTGGGAAAGCTTTTGCCTCGTGCAACGATTCCAATTGGAAATGGAACCGCCGTGCGAAGTGATGCCCATTTGTGGTACCCGTTTAACTTGTTCACCTTTATTCTGCATATTGATGCTCCCGGCGATTCATTTCCCAAGGCCGGGCTCGGCCGTTATCTGACTGATCCATGCGCCTCTGGGCTGTTTGCAGAGAGAAATAATCTGCTCCCAGGCAGGTATAATGCTGGCAATTTTATTTCCTGCATGTATTTAATTACAGCCCTGAATATATATTGCTTATTTGAAAGAGATCCTGATCCCGCCGGTTTGTAAGAGTAGGTGGGCGCGCCCTCCCTCTCCCCCTCGCTTTTAGAGGCATCCTGGCACATTGTTAAAGATGCCCCTTGTGCTTTGCATCTAAGAAGGGAGCAGCTTTGATTGGGGCTACAAAGATAGGCTCCCAACTGCTTAAAAGCTAAGCTTGAATTTTACCTCTCTTCTCCCTTGGAGGTGAATTACCTTAACACGCACCCTCAGGCCTAATAATGGCTTCAAATATTCCAAATTCAGTCCCAATCACCTGGCAAAAAATCTGAGAAAACCAGACTTGGAGAATCACTGGCACATAACCTCAACCATCTTGGATTAAATCGGGGTTTCCAGGGGCCAAGCCTCTTGTCATCTGTCGCCTGGCGATTGGCTCAAACTCACCAGTTGAGTTTTCATGCCTAAGGTGGGACTAGAACTCACAGTCTCCTGGTGATTGACCCAAAGTCACCTAGCCCGTTTTCATGCCTAAAATGGGACTAGAATTCACAGTCTCCTGATGGGCTCAAACTCACCCATTCAGCTTTCATGCCTATGGTGGAACTAGAACTCACAGTCTCCTGGTGATTGGCTCAAAATCATTCAGCCAACTTTCATGCCTGAGGTGGAACTAGAACTCACAGTCTCCTGGTGATTGGCCCAGTCATTCAGCCAACTTTCATGCCTAAGGTGGGACTAGAACTTACAGTCTCCTGGTGATTGACCCAAGATCACCTAGCCCGCTTTCATGCCTAAGATGGGACTAGAACTCACAGTCTCCTGGTGATTGACCCAAGGTCACCTAGCCCACTTTCATGCCTAAGGTGGGACTAGAACTCACAGTCTCCTAGTGATTGGCATGAAGTGACCCAGCCAGCTTTTATAGCTAAGGCAGGGCTAGAATTCACTGTCTCCTGGCGATTGGTCCAAGGTCACCCAACTGGCTTTCATGCCTGGAAACGTGGGACTAGAATTCCTGGTCTTTGGTTTCTAGCCCTTCTGCCTTAACCACCAAACTGGCTCTTAGCAAGAATTCATCCCGGATTTCAAATCCCAGTTTATGATTTTGTATGAGTGACCCCAGCCAATGTTGACTTTTCCAACAAAGCACAGTCATGTCAACAGAGGCTGGGAAATACGTCTGAACCAGCCATCCTGGGAGATTTCTGTTTTTTTAATTATTCGGCGAGCAAGTTGCGGAACCACAGACGAAGAAGGAAGAAGCGTCTCACAACTGATACCGTATGCAGAAGTTGTCAAGACATTTTTTTTATTCCAAACACACAACACACACAAAAAAATCAATATCTGTGATGTACGCTGGTCCACCAGCAATAAAGGCGCTGAAGCTACAGCGTGAATAACAGAAACTGAAGGGTCTTTTATTATCTCATTTAAAAAATAAAAACAAAACAAATAGCATCTGCTCTTCACTGCTGCCTCCAATTGCTGTGTCTAGACAGATATGTAAACTATTAAAATATAAAAAATATTTTTTATATTGCCTTGAGGTTCATTCAGAATTTCATCACATGCTGTTCCGAAGGCAGATAACATTTTATAAATGAAGTTTTTTTGGGGGGGGAACGTCCACGAGATGCTGTCTTTTATATTGAGATTCTTGTTAAGCCTTTTCACTCAACCTTTTGCTGAGCGACTGTATCCTTTTTAATAGATGAAAGATGAGGCCAATCATTCCCCCCCTCTCCCCCCCCCCGGTCCGATTCCTTTCTGAAAAAACCAAATCCAATTTACAATTTGGAGGATAAGAGGCAGATCTGAGCACAGATATCCTTCGTGGGGCCCGTTTCTCCAATTTTTTTTTGCAAAGCTTTAAAGCTCGGCTCAAAGATTGTATACAAATGTGTATATACACGTTGCAAGAAGGAATTAGGAGGGGGAAAAAAATCTATGAAAATATGCCTAGGCCGTGGGGTGTATGAAAGACACCTACTGAAGATAACTGAACGAGAGAAATGTGTACTTTCTTCCTTTCCCCTTTTTATGACCTTGCAATCACTTTCATCGGGGTGGAGTTGGGAGCGACTGAATGGAGCTGAGCATTTACTGGCCGGATGCCCTTCCTGATGCCTACGTGGAAGTTCACAGCAGATATTTTCCCTTTGTGCCCTGATAGAAAAACATTGGTCGCTGCCTAGGATTGAACTCTATGGATTTTAGCTTTCTATATCCTTAACTGCATACTGCCCAGAGCTGCTCTGGGAGTGAGATGGGCAGTTTCTAAATCCAATGAATAAATAAAACAAACGCACACGTTGGTGACGTCAGGACAGAGTTGGAAGGGGCCTTGGAGGACTTCTAGTCCAGCCCCCTGCACAAGCAGGAGACCATATTCCATTTCAGACAATTGACTGTCCAGTCTCTTCTTAACCCCCCCCCCCAGGATGGAGCGGCCACAACTTCTGGAGGTAAGTCATTCCACTGATGAATTGTCCTCACCATTAGGAAGTTTCTCCTTAGTTCTAGGTTGCTTCTCTCCTTGATTAGTTTCCATCCATTCCTTCTTGTCCTGCCTTGGGGTGCTTTGGAGAATAGATTGTGTTCCCCCCCTCTTCTTTGTGGCAGCCCCTCAAACATCAAGCTAGAACCACATGGTGACTTCAATCCCCGTTGCTATCTATCGATGTCTTGATACATTAACTGCTTTGCTTGATGTAAAATTGGGGAGCAGGGCAGTGGTGGGATTCAACATTTTTTTACTACCGGTTCTGTGGGCGTGGCTTGGTGGGTGTGGTGTGGCTTGGTGGGCGTGGCTTGGTGGGCATGGCAGGGGAAGGATACTGCAAAATCCTCATTTCCTCCCAATCAGCTGGGACTCAGGAGGCAGAGAATAGATGGGGGCGGGGCCAGCCAGAGGTGGTATTTACCGGTTCTCCGAACTACTCAAAATTTCCACTACCGATTCTCCAGAACTGGTCAGAACAGGCTGAATTCCACCTCTGGAGCAGGGTCCCTCCCTCTTCTCCCAGAACTGGCACATTTCCCCACAAGCAAGCCAAACATCCTGCGGCTCTCCAAACATTCTACTTCCTCCATCCACATTTTTTATAAAAAAAAACCGTAGCAGCTAATGTTGGTAGCCCATTATGACTGCTCCTATTCTTGCTAATGACGGCTTCACACAGACCAAATCAACAGGGAGGCCTGTAATACTTTGCTTTTCATTGAAAGGACACAAAACCACCTCACAGCGGCCCACGGATTTATCACAGCAGCAAAAACAAAATGCACGCCGCAAAAGCTGGCTTGATTCCTTCATTTTTGTTTCCTTTCCAATCTCTCCCCTCAAGCTATTTTGTTTTGTTTTGTTTGGATGGGTAGAAGTTTTAAGCAGTGCATTTCCAAGCAACTTTTGCACCTAGAAAAGCACCTGATTTTAGGTAAAAAAAAAGTTACAGAAATGAAGAAAATGCAGCAGACTATCCCCCACCCAGAGGTGGCATTCAGCGGGTTCACAAACACACAAACCAGCAGTAGAAATTCGGCGTGGGTTGCCGAACCGGTAGCAACCGCTGGCTGGCCATGCCCCCAAACCAGTCGCATGGTCACTGCTCATTTGCCCCGCCCGCTTGATGCTGGCTCGCCCCACTCACCCCACTTGACGCCTGCTCGATGCCCGCTCGACACACGCTCGATGCTCGCTTGCTCTCCCCATCCATCCCAGCCCTATATATGTTGCCTTTTCTTTGCCACGCGGCCCACTTACATGCCTCACCAGTCACCTCCATGACTCGCCCGCTCTGCTCAGCCACCAAAGGCAAGTAAACATGCTGCCTGCTCGCCCTTCACCTTGGGTCAGGGTCTGGGGTCCCATGGATGTGCCATTCCCTGAGGTCCTGGAGCCGCTGCCTGCCTCAGCTGGGTTGGGGAATGTGTCATTCCCCGGCTCTGTCCTTGCCTCGGAGCCACCGCTTGTTTTACCTTTGCCAGTCACATGTGTCGTCCTGTTTCTCCTCCTTCAATGGTCCTGGCCATAGCCCCACTTCCTCCCTTACTACTGCCCCCACCTCACTAGAAGACCCCTGGTTGAGGAGTGGGCCCTCCCTTGATCAGAAAAGAAAGAACTGCTTTAAGAATATGAAGCTTGATCCTAGAGCAGGTCTTGTGTTTATCAATTGCAACGTTTGGGAATTCACAGCAAGCATTATCAAGGCTGTCCAGAAGTCAGATCATTATATGTGGACACATTATACCAAGGTCCACCTTTCTTGATAAGCGTGTAATGCTGGGAAAGACAGAAAGAAAGGGTGACTGACATCAAGGTGGATCGTTTCACAAAGGAAGGCAAATAGACGTGTCTCAGGATAATGGGATATGGGAGCTGTGGTGGCGCAATGGTTAAAGTGCAGTACTGCAGGCTACTTCTGCTGACTGCCTGCTGCCTGCAATTTGGCAGTTCAAATCTCACCAAGTTCAAGGTTGACTCAGTCTTCCATCCTTCCGAAAATGAGGACCCAGATTGTTGGGGGACAATAGGCTGACTCTGTAAACTACTTAGAGAGCGCTGTAAAGCACTATAAAGTGGTATATAAATCTAAGTGCTATTGCTACTCCTTCATCTCCCTCCCTCCCTCTCTCTCTTTCTCTCTCTCCCTCTCCTTCCTTTCCTCCTTCCTTCCTTCCTTCCTTCCTTCCTTCCTTCCTTCCTTCCGTGTTGGAGCAGTGGCTAGAATGCAAGATTGCAGGCTAATTCTGACAACTGCCAGCAGTTCGATCCTCAGCAGCTCAAGGTTGACTCAGCCTTCCATCCTTCTGAGGTGGGTAAAAGGAGGACCCAAATTGTTGGGGGCAAATTTGTGACACTGTAAACCACTTAGAGAGGGCTCTAAAAGCATTGAAGCAGGATATAAGTCGAAGTGCTGTTGCTATTGCTATCATGTTGCAGGATCCAATCTGGGCTGGTCACCGGGGACCAGAAGTTGAGTCTTCCGAGCTTTCGGACTCGTGCTGGAGCCCATTCTCATGGAACTTTTCTCTTTCCAGGACTATTCTATGCCTTGACCATGAAGTGAAGAAGCTTCTTGGATGAGAAGTGAAATGCCTTTAAGGAAAAACAAGTTGCCTTTTGAGATAGTACCTTTGGGACAACCATGACAGTGGTGGATTTCAAAAATTGTTCGAACCTACTCTGTGGGTGTGGCCTCCTTTGTGGGAGTGGCTTGCCACCCATGTGACCAGATGGGAGTGGCTTGCCACCCATGTGACCGGATATGAAGATGCCGACGACACTTGTCAGAACCACCTTAAATTACCTTACACACAGCACTGGCATGCATAAGAATATGATGTAAACTTTTTTTTTAAAAGGCATCTTTGGTTTGCGTTAAAACAACTTCAACACACGGAATGTTCTGATTGCCCCACAAACGCAGTAGTCATCCTTACTTTTCACAGAGGCACTGAGTTTTATAAATATGAGCTTGATAGTGTAGAATAATCATATCCAAGGACCAGTGGTGGGTTTCAAAAAAAATTGGAACCTCTTCTGTAGGTTCTGGCCTGCTTTCCGGGTCCCTTGGTGTAACCTCTTCTAACTGGTTCAGTAGATTTGACGAACTGGTTCTACCAAATAGGTGCGAACTGGTAGGAACCCACTTCTGAACCATGACCTGGATGACTGAGAATAGGCCAAAATACACATTCTGGTGGGATAGATGTCCCCTGAGGATGGGCTCCAGCATGAGTCTGAAAGCTCGGACGAGTTTCCGGAGTGACCCCTTCTTCAGGGAGGGTAGGACCTGACCGATGCTTTGCACAAAACGACGGTTTGCTTCAACTACGGTTCATGAAATAAAACCCAAGGGGCTAAATTTGCATGAAGTAGTAAGCCATCATCTTTAATTAACAACTGCCATGGCTGGATTCACACACCACTGTAAGCCAAATCTTTTTTTTTAAGGGATGTTAAAGCTTAGTATAGTGTGTGAACCCAAATAATAATTGGAAACAACTGCACTGTGCTTGGTAGAAAACAAGAGCTTCCTCTGGATCACCAAACTACAGGCGTGGAACCAACGAGTTTCGTTTTGCACAGGCACTAAAACCTTTTGACTGATTAAGCCTGGACCTCCAATTAATCAGGGACCTGAGTCATTTTCTAAAGTGGCTTGTTCTGTTTACTGCAAATAACGTGGCTGCCTTAAAGGAGATTTCCCTGCTTCCCTGAAGCGCAGGAGAAAATCTGAAGCCAAATGAAATATTAGTGCAATCAACAAGCAAATATAGGGAGATATGAGCTTGGGTGTGGGAATAAATAGATTTGAAGCTGAGAGAGAGAGAGAGAGAGAGAGAGAGAGAGAGAGAGAGAGAGAGAGAGAGAGAGAGAGAGAGAGAGAGAGAGAGAGGGAGGGAGGGAGAGGGAGAGTGGGGGAGAGAGAGGGGGGAGAGGGAGAGAGAGGGAGGGAGGGAGGGAGGGAGGGAGAGAGGGAGAGAGGGAGAGAGAGGGAGAGAGGGAGAGAGGGAAGGAGGAGGAGGGGGAGGAGAGGGAGAGGGACAGACAGAGACAGACAGAGACAGAGACACAGAGAGAGAGACAGAGAGAGACAGACAGAGACTGAGACACAAAAACATGAGAGACAGAGAGAGAAAGAGACAGACAGATAGACACACACACAGAGAGAGACAGAGACAGAGAAAGACAGAGACAGACACAAAAACATGAGACAGAGAGACAGAGAGAGAGAGAGAGAGAGAGACAGAGACAGAGACAGACAAAGACAGAGAGACAGAGAGAGAAAGAGACAGAGACAAAGACAGAGAGATAGACAGACAGACACACACACACACGGACACAGAAAGAGACAGAGAGCGAAAGACAGAGATGCTTAATTCATACATGGCTGTGATGCGCATGCAGCCTCCTTCAAACCTATTGGTTGGATCCCCCCCTCCCTCTGCCGCCAACACTGCAAAGTCTTACTGCAAGAACTAAGAACAAAAATTAAATTACCGAATGTGGCTGCTGGCCATACCGCAAATATTGCTTTGCTGATTCCGAGCCATACAATTTGAGCCTCCATTTACTTCTGGACTATTGTCCAAATCTCTTGCATTCCTTTGCACTCCTGGCTGTTTGTTTGTTCCTTGCTCGTGACTTCTGGATGCCATCTACCCCATGCCCTCCAGGGTAGCCTTCTCCTTACCTTGGTCAGAGTATCTATCGGCCATCTGCTCTTTTCCCTCCAAGATTCGGTCGAGATTCTCAATCATCCATCATGGTTGTCCCAAAAGCGCTTCTTCAGGAGGCAACTGAGAACTGAAGAAGCTTCTTGGATGAGAAGCAAAATGTCTTCAAGGGAAAAAAATGTAGTCCAGCTGCCTCCTGAAAAAGCACCTTTGGGACAACCATGACCTGGATGACGGAGAATCTCTACCGACTTTTAGCTATACAATTTGAGATGAAGTCCCTTGGAATGGGGTGGGAGTAGGAATGGATTTCCAGAGGGGGAACAATTGCAGACTACATGAATCATTTGCACCACTCAGCTGACCCTGAGGACAGAGATAAACCTCCAAGTGGCCTCAGGGACCCTCTAAAAGGATGCAAATGACCGGCTGTCTGCAAGGAGTATAAATCCTTCCATCCCCCACCATCCTGTCAGAGCTGAAGAAGCTTCTTGGGTGAGAAGCGAAATGTCTTCCAAGGAAAGAAGAAGAAGAAGAAAATTCTCCAAGATGTTTGACAGTCCAAAGTCAACCTGCTCCGTGGAACCTCCGTCCCAAAGTTTAGCAACACATCCCTTGGGGCTTTTTTTTGTTACCATGGGTTTTCTCCATGAGATGAATTCCAGATGTGCTGGGGTAACAATCACCAGGTCCCAGTCACCATGACTCAGCACATCTGGAAGGCAGGAAACCGGGAAGGGGAGATGGCCAGTAATTCTGCCCAGTCTAAAGTTATTCTGCAGAGAAGGAAGATCCAGAAATTCTGTCCTTATGCAACTAGCCAAGAATACAGTCATTGGCCATACTGTATCTATTGTGAGATCTCATCCTTCCTCTTGTTCGCCCAATGGTATGAATGCTTTCCCCATCTCTTCTACTAGTGGGGAGGGAGAATACCTGGCAGGTAGGTCCCATGGTTTCTGGGAACCACACAGCCCATCCTAAAGCCTTCACAACTGCCCTGTCCCTATTCTGAACAATGAAAAATATTCAGCCACCTATTGGGTCATCTTCTAGAATGGCAGAGGAACATCTTCCCTTAGATCAAGAGTGTCCATCCTTGGCAACTTTAGGACTTGTGGACTTCAATTCTCAAAATGTTGGAAGTTGCAGTCCACAGGTTTTAAAATTCCCCATGCTGACTGGGGGAATTCTGGGAGCTGAAGTCCATAGGTCTTATATCTCCTATGCTGGTTGGGGAATTCTGGGAGTCGAAGTCTGTTGAAGTCTGTAGGTCTTCTATCCCCTATGCTAACTGGGGGAATTCTAGGAGTTGAAGTCCATAGGTCTTATATCCCCTATGCTGGTTGGGGAATTCTGGGAGTTGAAGTCCATTGAAATCCATAGGTCTTATATTCCCTATGCTGGTTGGGGAATTCTGGGAGTTGAAGTCCATTGAAATCCATAGGTCTTATATCCCCTACGCTGGTTGGGGAATTCTGGGAGTTGACGTCCATTGAAGCCCATAGGTCTTATATCCCCTATGCTAACTGGGGGAATTCTGGGAGTTGAAGTCCATTGAACTCCATAGGTCTTATATCCCCTACGCTGGTTGGGGAATTCTGGGAGTTGACGTCCATTGAAGCCCATAGGTCTTATATCCCCTATGCTAACTGGGGGAATTCTGGGAGTTGAAGTCCATTGAAATCCATAGGTCTTATATCCCCTACGCTGGTTGGGGAATTCTGGGAGTTGAAGTCCATTGAAATCCATAGGTCTTATATCCCCAATGCTGGTTGGGGAATTCTGGGAGTTGAAGTCCATTGAAATCCATAGGTCTTATATCCCCTATGCTGGTTAGGGAATTCTGGGAGTTGAAGTCCATAGATCTTACATCCCCTATGCTAACTGGGGGAATTCTGGGAGTTGAAGTCCATTGAAATCCATAGGTCTTATATCCCCTATGCTGGTTAGGGAATTCTGGGAGTTGAAGTCCACAGGCCTTAAAATTTCCCAAGGTTGGACACCTCCCTGTGTTAGATGCTCTTCAAATACTTGCTCCCCTCAAATTGCTTGCGTTTCACTCTACAATGTGGATTATTGAAAAATGGGAAACTTTTAAAGCATAACACAACTTTTTAAAACAGTTGGAGCCAACGATGACGCCGCATTGCATTTTCGGAAATTGAGGATCCATCATTATTCATATATTACAAACGTCAACGAGGGGTTTTTTTTTTTTGAGCACTTTAAAAGCCCAGTCCAATTTTTCTTCTTCTCCATCATCCTGACGATCCCTTTCAGCCCCCGCACCACGCCAATAAAGGAGACAAACAATAACGCAGCACTTTTCAGGCTCCGGCCAGCTCCTGCTAATGAGCCCTGCTCCATAATGAAAATGGGACAACCAGACAATGTGTTTGAAAAGTTGCTATGCAGCCGGAGTGAGTCCTCCCATTTGCTGCCCTGAAGAGGATGCGAAAAACAGAAAAGGCAAAAAAATAAAGAGGATGTCAAAATAAAAAGAGGACGGTATGGAAGGCAGAATTGTTGATGGGGTGCAGCTCTGCAGGTACGGATTATTTTCAACCACGCTGCAAATAATTTGCGTGTTTCGTCTGTAAATCGTTCACTTTCCCCCTCGCTTCTCACAGCTGCTTTCTAAGCCAGCTCTCTTCTCCCAACCTCTGGGCAACACAACACAACACTTTAAATTATACATTTCTTTATTTAACCATTTTGTTTGCTTCCTTAATTGCTTCCTCCCCTCCCATCAAATGCAATTAATAATAATTTTAAAAAGCCTGTTTCTAGAAGACCTGGAGAAAATGAACGAGGAGATGCTACTCGGAGCTAATGGTTTTTTTTTTTTTAAGTCATCTTGTGAGTTTCCACAACTTGGTCACGTGCAAATCTACTTGGTACAAACTTTAAGGCGGAGGCCCAAGGGCCAAAAAGATTCCAGACAAGTTTTTGTGTCTGTGTGGCTCTATTAAATCTAATACGACACTAGAATGAAATCCCGTAGAATGAAAAAATCAGGACCCAAAGCAAATAATCAAAGCTCACAGCTGAAACATATGAAGAACGGTTGCAGGAACTGGTTATGTCTAGTTTAATGAAAAGAAGGACCAGGGGAGACATGATAGCAGTGTTCCAATATCTCAGGGGCTGCCACAAAGAAGAAGCAGTCAAGCTATTCTCCAAAGCACCTGAGGGCAGGACAAGAAGCAGTGGGTGGAAACTAATCAAGGAGAGAAGCAACTTAGAACTAAAGAGAAATTTCCTGACTGTTAGAACAATTAATCAATGGAACAACTTGCCTCCAAAAGTTGTGAGTGCTCCAACATTGGAAGTTTTTAAGACGATGTTGTATAACTATTTGTCTGAAGTGGTGTAGGCTTTCCTGCCTAGGCAGGGGGTTGGACTAGAAGACCTCCAAGGTCCCTTCCAACTCTGTTTATTATTCTTATTATCAGGTGCAAGAGACCAGGTCCAATTTAAAGAAACTGATTTATTGCTAAAAGCCTCTGCACTCAACTACGTTTTGCCCTTGCTAAGGGTTAGATAAAAGTCAACAGAATTCAAGGGAAGTTGGACTTATTTGTGGCTACATATAGATTCTAGCCTGATCCCCCTTTTTACTCCACCCAAAAGCTCTGCCATCTCTTCTCTTACAAACAGACATTTTAAAGTCCAGCCCTTACCTATTTTTTTAAAAAAATTAATTAATTCAATTTTTTTTAAAATGGAAATATTCCCCCTGTCCCTAAAGAACTGTCCAAAGAAAGGGACACAGAGGCAGAGAGATGATAGCAATAAGTACTGGAGATAGAAAGATACCATGTTTCCCCAAAAAGAAGACAGGGTCTTATTTTCTCCTGACCCCCCAAATAAGCACTTGGCTTTATTTTCGGGGAGGTCTTATTATTTTTGAGGTGCAGGAGGCGACGAGCGTGGTCACCTCATGGCTGTTGCTGTGTTGCAATATTTTCGGGGAGGGCTTATTTTGGCAGGAGGGCTTATTTTAGTGCATCCGCTCCAAACTCCATTGGGCTTATTATCTGGGGAGGTCTTATTTTCGGGAAAACAGGGTAGAATATAGAGTAGAGTAGACAATAGAATATGGAATATAGTAGTATAGAGTAGAGTAGAGTAGAATATAGAATATAGAGTAGAGTAAAGTAGAATATACCATGTTTCCCTGAAAATAATATAGAGTAGAGTAGAATATAGAATATAGAGTAGAGTAGAGTAGAGAAAGTAGAGTAGAGTAGAGTAAAGTAGAGTAGAATATGGAATATGGAATATGGAATATGGAATATGGAATATGGAATATGGAATATGGAATATAGAATATAGAATATAGAATATAGAATATAGAATATAGAATATAGAATATAGAATATAGAATATGGAGTAGAGTAGAATATACCATGTTTCCCTGAAAATAATATAGAGTAGAGTAGAATATAGAATATAGAGTAGAGTAGAGAAAGTAGAGTAGAGTAGAGTAGAGTAGAATATGTAATATGTAATATGTAATATGTAATATGTAATATGGAATATGGAATATAGAATATAGAATATAGAATATGGAGTAGAGTAGAATATACCATGTTTCCCTGAAAATAATATAGAGTAGAGTAGAATATAGAGTAGAATAGAGAAAGTAGAGTAGAGTAGGGTAGAGTAGGGTAGGGTAGGGTAGGGTAGGGTAGAGTAGAGTAGAGTAGAATATACCATGTTTCCCTGAAAATAATATAGAGTAGAGTAGAATATAGAATATAGAGTAGAGTAGAGAAAGTACAGTAGGGTAGGGTAGGGTAGGGTAGGGTAGAGTAGAGTAGAGTAGAATATACTGTGTTTCCCTAAAAATAAGACAGGCTCTTATTTTCTTTTGACCCCCCACCCCCGAAATAAGTACTTGGCTTCTTTTCAGGGAGATCTTATTTTTGAGGTGCAGGAGGCGGCGAGCGTGGTCACTGCAAGGCTGCTGCTGTGTTGCAATATTTTAGGGGAGGGCTTATTTTGGGGGGAGGCCTTTTTTAGTGCATTCACTCAAAAGCCCAATTGGGCTTATTATCCGGGGAGGACTTATTTTAGGGAAAACAGGGTAGAAAGACAGAGAGACAAGACAGATATACAGAAACAGAGGGGGTGGATGGGTGGATGGAACAATGTAATGGCTATTCATCATCTATATTCTATTCAGTGGTGGGTTTTCATTGATGCTCAGAAATGCACTCGCTCACCCCTACATTCTCTTGTACCCGCATGCACCCTCTCCCACTTTGAGATCTCCCAACTCCCACCCCATTCCATGCTCCCCGTGTGCCAATCAGGCTTTAAACATTCCACTCAGAACATGATCTCACATCATCAATTTGTCTGCTTTCATGCTCCTTCCTCCAGAGACAGTACAATATAGTTATGGAAACCCCTTGAGTGGATTGCAGAAGGACCATAAATAAGTCAGGAAGCTGATTCCCCTGCCAGGTCACCCTTTGGAAGAAGGCCAAACAGCTTCTGGGCTTGGCAAAGTAAACCCCTTCCTTCTGTTGTTTGTTTAGCTCAAAACCTGGCTATGTTGACTGGTATGAAGTCCTGTTGGGGTATCCCAAGCTGGAGATTGTTAGTGGCTTAAGAAGAACATCTCATCTCCATTCCATTTATGTTCTGGTTCCTAATTTAGATGTCTACGGAGATCCTCAATCATCCAGGTCATGGTTGTCCCAAAGGGACCAACACAAGATGATATTGTAACTCAGAATTGAAATGAGGGATCCTTGGTGTTCTCTGGGTTTTCTTGCAGATGTTTCATTAGTCAAGGTGGACTCAGCCTTCCATCCTTCCGAGGTGGGTAAAATGAGGACCCAGACAGTTGGGGGCAAGATGCTGACTCTGTAAACCGCTTAGAGATAGCTGGAAAAGCACTATGAAGCGGTATATAAGTCTAAGTGCTATTGCTATTTTCCTTCCTTCCTTCCTTCCTTCCCATCTCTTCCCTTCCCTTCCCTTTCCAGTGGTTAGAGTGCAGTATTGCACGCTAACTCTGCCCATAGCCAGGAGTTTGATCCTGACCAGTTCAAAGTTGACTCAGCTTTCCGTCCTTCCTAGGTGGGTAAAACGAGGACCAAGATTATTGGGAGCAACATGCTGACTCTGTAAACCAAAAAGCACTGTGAAATGGTGTATAAGTCTAATTTATTTTCCTTTGAAAATGTTTTATTTCTCATCCAAGAAGCTTCTTCAGTTCAATTTCTTCAGTTCAAACTGAAGAAGCTTCTTGGATAAGAAGTGAAATATTTTCCAGGAAAAAACAAAGAAAGTTACCGTCTTTTGGGAAAACATCTCTAGGACAAATGAGAGGTCCAAACTCTCTGAGCTTGGTTGTTTTCTTGTAATGATGATGTCACCTAGTTTGGGTAATAGCAATAGCACTGCAGTCTCCTTCCCCTTGAGTGAGGAGAGAATGCAGTATCCTTCCCTTGGAGTGAAGAGGGAATTGAGATTTGCAGTATCCTTCCCCTGGAGTGGGGAGGGAATGGAAATTTTGCAGTATCCTTCCCCTGGAGTGGGGAGGGAATGGAGATTTTGCAGAATCCTTCCCCTGGAGTGAAGAGGGAATTGAGATTTGCAGTATCCTTCCCCTGGAGTGAAGAGGGAATTGAGATTTTGCAGTATCCTTCCCCTTGAGTGAGGAGAGAATGGAGATTTTGCAGTATCCTTCCCCTTGAGTGAGAAGGGAATGGAGATTTTGCAGTATCCTTTTTCTTGAGTGAGGAGGGAATAGAGATTTTGCAGTATCCTTCCCCTGGAGTGGGAGGGAATGGGGATTTTGCATTATCCTTCCCCTGGAGTGGGGAGGGAATGGAGATTTTGCAGTATCCTTCCCCTGGAGTGGGGAGGGAATGGAGATTTTGCAGTATCCTTCCCCTGGAGTGGGGAGGGAATGGAGATTTTGCAGTATCCTTCCCCTGCCATGCCCACCAAGCCACACCCACAGAACGGGTAGTAACTTTTTTTTTAATTTCACCCCTGCACAAAGATCTGAACATCCTAGCTGTATCTTTTAAGGTAGCGCAAACATTGACTTATCTCAACCAAAGCAAGACCAATTTAATCAACCGCTGTCTTGTACAACAGACACAGTTCTTGCCTCCTCAGGTGGAAATATCTGCAGGCTGCTCTGACAAAATAAAATTCAATCATCCTGGCTGGCAGGGCCATTAAAAGAGAGGGAAAGGAAGAATCCTGTAAAAGAGAGCACATCTCAATTTTTTCCCCCCAGCGATGTGTGAAACGATAAGTCTGAGCAGAAGGAATATTTTGATATCTTCCCTGGGTTGTGTTAGAAAAGAATAAAATAACAGAGTTGGGAGGGACCTTGGAGGTCTTCTAGTCCAACCCCCTGCTTAGGTAGGAAACCCTACACCACTTCAGACAAATGGTTATCCAACATCTTCTTAAAAACTTCCAGTGTTGGGGCATTCACAACTCCTGGAGGCAAGTTGTTCCACTGATTAATTGTCCTCACTGTCAGGAAATTCCTCCTTAGTTCTAAGTTGCTTCTCTCCTTCATTAGCTTCCATCCATTCTTTCTTGTTCCACACTCAGGTGCTTTGGAGAATAGATTGACCCCCTCCTCTCTGTGGCAGCCCCTGAGATATTGGAAGACTGCTATCAGGTCTCCCCTAGTCCTTCTTTTCATTAAACCAGACATTCTCAGTTCCTGCAACCATGTTGAATGTTAAGAAAAGAGATTATCCTGAACCAACAGAAAGCCTTCTTGCCGCTTGACTGGCTTTTTAGTGAAAACAGAGAGCCAGGGAAAAAAAAATCTGTCTCTAGTACTTTATTCAGTCACTTAGCCCTAAACATTAATTAGAAGCTTAAATGTTGCTTCAAGCGGAGTGTCATCGGAAGCACTGACATCAAGTATGAATTGTGAAGTCCGGAACAGTGTGAAGTTTTCCTAGATCTCCTTAAAAGAGCAGAAAGTCCAACTGTACAAACTTTGAAAGGTGATTTAGTTTTCATTCCCACGGGATTCTCCTTGCCTGCTACAAGTTCTGACCTCACTTTGGGGGGCAGATGGAGCCATACATCATCCTGACTGGTGGGCCAAGAATATCCATATCTTATGGGAAGTGTGGGGACGGAATATTATGAATGCTGGTTTCTGATCATTCCTCTTGGAACCACCAATGAAAGAAATGGGTCATCTTGTTCCAGCTGAGACCTCTTTCTAGGCCTCTACCTCATAATTTCTCAACCGCCTTACTGAGATTCGATCATTCTGCTGCAACCATTTCATTAACCTTCCTAAATCTTCCACACCATCCATCTTCAGAAAGGCACCAAAGATGCCAAGGACTTTGCAAAATTTATGGTGACCATATGGTTCCTTGGCCAATGTCTCCAAAACTCTGGCTACTGCAAAACTGCTGAAGAACTTTCTAAGGAAGTAGGTCACCGAAGTGGTATTCAGCCGGTTCTAACCAGTTCAGGTGAACTGGTAGTGGAAATTTTGAGTGGTTTGGAGAACTGGAAAATAACACCTCTGGCTGGTCCCGCCCCCTTCTATTCGCTGCCTCCCAAATCCCAGCTGATCAGTATCCCAGCTGATCGGCTGGATCTTCTTCTGTTGCCCTGCACAAGAGAACAGAGCTGGAAAGCAGGCTAGTAGGGTGGGGAGGGAATGGAGATTTTGCAGTATCCTTGCCCTGGAGTGGGGTGGGAATGGGGATTTTACAGTATCCTTCCCCCAGGAGTGGGGAGGGAATAGAGATTTTGCCATATCCTTCTCCTGGAATGGAGTGGGAATGGAGATTTTGCAGTATCCTTCCCCTGCAGTGAGGAGGGAATGGGGATTTTGCAGTATCCTTCCCCTGGAGTGGGGAGGGAATAGAGATTTTGCAGTATCCTTCTCCTGGAGTGGGGTGGGAATGGAGATTTTGCAGTATTCTTCCCCTGGAGTGGGGTTGGAATGGAGATTTTGCAGTATCCTTCCCCTGGAGTGGGGAGGGAATGGGGATTTTGCAGTATCCTTCTCCTGGAGTGGGGTTGGAATGGATATTTTGCAGTATCCTTCCCCTGGAGTGGGGAGGGAATAGAGATTTTGCAGTATCCTTCCCCTGGAGTGGGGAGGGAATAGAGATTTTGCAGTCCCCTGGAGTGGGGAGGGAATGGGGATTTTGCAGTATCCTTTTCCTGGAGTGGGGAGGGAATGGAGATTTTGCAGTATCCTTCCCCCGCCACGCCCACCAAGCCACGCCATGCCCACCGGTATTAAAAAAGAATTGAATTCCACCACTGAAGTAGGACATTTCTGAAATATCACATCTGAAATAGCAAGTGTCTCCTAAGACAATGTGGCAGATATATCTAAACCAATGGCCAGTTAGATCAGCTTCTAATCTCGATCATACTATAATTGGTTCACAAACATATCCACAAGAAGATGAACAAGAAGCTAATTATTTCAAACAACCTGCTAGCATCTAAAGATTCAGTGCTTGATAAGGTGGCATGTTGAATACTTCTAACAGATTCCAATCCAGGTAAGTTTTATTCTCATATGGCCCGCACAACATCAATCCAATTTTTTTTAAATGTTTACTGATTTTATCCGATACTGTTTTATTGGAGCATTTGATGTCGTGTTTTTTTTAAGCGTGTCCCTCTGTTCAGTCCAACTGTCTATCCTCCCCTCTTTGCTGGTTCAGCTTTTATGATATTTTAACCGTGGCTTCATATTAATTTACCATTTTAAGCTCCATTTAATTTAACTTCCCTTGTAAGAATACCGATTTATTCTTTAAAAGATTAGCATTGTTTCTATTAAAACATTAAATCTTTGGATTTATAGCTTGGACCTCCCTGCTGGAAAATCATTTATGGAGAGGAAGAAATATTTAATTCTCCCCCAATTGGCACTGAGTTTGCAAAGTAGTATTTGTCTGAAGATTCCTTTCCCTGAACAGCTGTTGGATATTTTCAAAAACCCTGCAATCATTGTGTTTCAAAATTGTGCTCTGTCTTATTATAGATCCATGATGGTGAACCTGTGGCACGTGTGCCAGAGGTGGCATGCAGAGTCATCTTTCCAGGCATGTGAGCCATCACCCATTGCTCTTCCAGGTGTGCTGGCCAGCTGGTCTTCATGTGCATGAGCATGCCAGGAAGATGATCTTCTTCTGGGTTCTGGCACATGCGCCAGCCCGCTAGTGTTTGCACACACATACACATCAGAAACTGGAAGACCAGGTAGCAAGTGTGCATGTGCACACCGAAAATCGGAAGATCGACTTCCCAGCATGTGTATGAGCACCGGACGGCTGCTCTTCCAGTTTCCAGCAGTTTCCCACAGTGGTGGGATTCAGCCAGTTCGCACCTATTTCTTCTTCTGTTCCTTGAGTGATGATTTAGAGTCTCACCTTTTAGAAGGCGACAACATCACTAGTTTCGGATCACTTGAACACAAAGTACAGGTAAGATCCCTTTAAAAAGGTAAAAAAGAAGGAGAGAAATGCTCTGAAGATGCGCTGAGCCAGAGGTTGAACATTGCCTGACGCTCTTCTCTGGTACCAATAAAGGAGAATATTTGTAGCTCAGGGCTGACACAAGGGGGCCCTTGGTTCTCTCTGAGCTAACTTGTGTTCTCGCAGATGTTTCGGTCCCCGACTAGGTAACCTCATCAGTGCTAGCATCAATCTAGTTTGGGTAAGGAAACGTCTTTAGGAAAACAAGCAAGCTTAAAGAGCATCAAGGATCCGCTCTTCTCTTGGTTCTCTGGAATCATTTCAGACCAAGCATTGATGATTTTCTTCAGTTTGGATCCTGGAAATAAATAGAAACAGCCACGCACACCCAGTGGTGGGATTCAGCCGGTTCACACCTATTCAGGGGAACCGGTTGTTAACTTTCTAAGCAGTTCGGAGAACCGGTTTGTTCATTTCGTTTCGTTTCGTTTATTGGTTTTGTATGCCGCCCACTCCCGAAGGACTCCGGGCGGCTCACAATGAAACGGGGAAGGGGATAAATAAGACAATACAAACAATATTAAAATACACAAGTCGCAAATGAAATGGGGCTGGATACTTCAACAGCCCCCAGCCTGCCGGAAGAGCCAGGACTTGGTAGCTTTACGGAAGGCCGGGAGGGTAGTAAGGGTCTGGATCTCCACGGGGAACTCGTTCCAGAGGGCCGGAGCAGCAACAGAAAAGGCCCTCCCCCGGGGGGTCGCCAGCCAACATTGGCTGGCAGATGGAACCCGGAGAAGGCCTGTGTGATCGAATCGGTCTTTGGGAGGTAATGGAAGAAATCTCCTTTTGTTTTTTCCCACTTTACAGCGCTAATCCTGCAAGGAAGGCAGGAAGGAAACATTCTGGTGTTGTTTCTAGCCTCATCTTTATTGCCCTGCTTACAGAAACTGCCTCTCCGGTTAACCCTAATCACATTGTAACAGTTGATGCGAAGCGCCCATTGACATGAGTGACGTTGAGTTGGCCACACCCACCCCATCACATGACCACCAAGCCATGCCTACCCAACTGGTCATTAGGGCAGAGAACAGGTTGTTACATTATTTGAATCCCACCACTGGTTTCCAAGAAGAAATCTGAAGGTTTCAGCAGACTGATGCTACCAGAAAATTCAGGAATGTGACTCTGCAGTTTCAGCTTGTCCTTTTCCTAAGACATATTTTTTTTTAAAAAAAATAATAATAATCCATGGCATTTAAAAGCACAATTTATCCTCATGGAGCTAGCAAGCCACAGAACCACCTCTGAGCCTGAATAGCATGGCTTGTCACTGCAGAGGGTGTGTGTCTAAAGATGTGAAAAAGGTGTGGAGACTCTGGAAAGAGAGCAGAGAAGAGCAACAAAGAGGATTAGGGGACTGGAGACTAAAACATAGGAAGAACGGTTGCAGGAACTGGGTACGTCTACTTTGATGAAAAGAAGGACCAGGGGAGACAGGATAGCAGTCTTCCAATGTCTCAGGGGCTGCCACAAAGAAGAGAGAGTCAAGCTATTCTCCAAAGCACCTGAGGGTAGGACAAGAAGCAATGGGTGGAAACTAATCAAGGAGATAAGCAACTTAGAACTACGGAGAACAATTAATCAGTGGAACAGAAGTTGCCTCCAGAAGTTGTGAATGCCCCAACACTGGAAGCTTTTAAGATGTTGGATAACCATTTGTCTGAAGTGGTGTAGGGTTTCCTGCCTAGGCAGGGGGTTGGACTAGAAGACCTCCAAGGTCCCTTCCAACTCTGTTATCTTCTAACAAACAAAAGTCAATGAGGAAGCCAGATTCACTTAACGACTGAATTAATTAACTGTAGCAATTCACTTAACAACGGAGGCAAGAAATGTGGTAAAATGGGGCAAAATTCACTTGATAAATGTTCCACTTCACTGGTCTCAATTGTGGCCATAAGCAATAGCAATAGCAATATCAGTTAGACTTATATACCGCTTCATAGGGCTTTCAGCCCTCTCTAAGCGGTTTACAGAGTCAGCATATCACCCCCACGATCTGGGTCCTCATTTTACCCACCTTGGAAGGATGGAAGGCTGAATCAACCCTGAGCCGGTGAGATTTGAACAGCCAAACTGCAGATAGCAGACAGCTGAAGTGGCTGCAGTACTGCACCCTAACCACTGCGCCACCTCGGCTCTTTCTAGAGTCTCAACATCTTGTTTTTTGACCATGGTGACGAGGAGTGTTAGATTTTAATGTAGTAAGATTGCACATGTATAATGTCTTCTCTTATTTTTTCTTTAAAGCTAGGATATGTTAAGTATATTGTTATGGAAGCATAAATACCATCAACATAGATTGGAGTTTGCTCAGAAGCGGAAATACACTAATAAGAGGAAGAGTGGGAAACAGAGGAGAGAAGAAAGATAGGAAGAGAGGGATAGGAGAGAGGGTAAGGGGGGAAGATGAGGATAAGGAGGAGTGGAATGAAGAGAGAGGAGAAGGAGAAAGGAAGGGGAAGTAGAGTAGAAAAGGATGATGGAGGGAAGAAAGGAGTAGGAGAGAGGCAGAAGAAAGAGGTGTATGGAGAGCAGAAGAGCTAATAATGGGTTTTTATATTTTGGGGTGTTGATGACAAGAGAAACTGATGTAATTGCTATTTAAGACAATAGGATACTGGCTATGTAATAGTATACATGTGATTGTATGTTATGAAAATGAAAATAAAAAAGTATATTAAAAAAAACAATATTGTTGAGATAAAATATCAGGTGAGAATCACGCTCCCTATATTTCCACAGTGTGTTTAATTTGGCGAATTAAAAGCCCAGAAGTGGTATTCACCCACGTTCAACCTGATTGGTTCAAACCTCCGTTAGTTTACTTTTGTGAGTACATGAGGCTTAGCCTATTATACAAAAAACAACCAGTTCGGTTCCTTCATGGTCCACTGTGCTGTGAAAACTCAGAACATAAATTAATTCAGTAATCCAGTTAAGCCCGTGGTGTGAGCAGAGATTTTCCTGCGCTCCTCGGAGGAAAGCAGAATTTACAGCTTATCAGTAAATCAGGAACGTTAAAAACCTCCTTGCAAGGAAAGCATATTTGGGACAAAGAGAGGCTGCACCAGAGTTAAGCTTTCATAGAGTTGTTGTGGCCCGCCGGCAGTCAGCAGAGCTGGCAGCAGAGTCGGACAGCGAGGAGGTTGGGGAGGAACATGGGCCGGTCCTTGGGGCTGGGGAAGGCTCTGATGAAGGCAATGCAACAGAGGCAGAGAAGTAGAGAGCAGTGAGGCAGAGGAACAGCTGGAGCCTGTTCCCAGTGTGCACATGCGCAGACCTGCCAGAAGAGAAGAACAACTAAAGAAAACAGGATCGGTTTAGGAGTAAAGCCACACCTTGGCGGTGATTGGCCCCTCCCATAGGAAACAAAAGAAGAATGAATGGGGAGTGGGCTTTTGCAGGAAGCAATTTGTTCATTCGATCATGTCAAGAGTAGAAAGTTCTGTGTGTGACTGCAAGAGACTCTGTACCAAGTTGTGCCTTGCCCTGTGTTTGGAAACTAGTTATCTGGCAGCTGTCCAAACGAGATAAGGTTTTTGTTGATAAATATTCCTCAGAAAGACTGTGCCAGGCCAGCAGCCATATTTCCTTTTTGATCTTTGGCCTGCTACACTTTCTATTATTCTATGCCGGTTCTATTGTGGGAAAATAGGAGGGGAGGATGGTACGGAGTTAAATGCTATGTGGCCAAAATAAAATTCCTTTCTAGAAAGCCAAGGTCATCCTTTGTCTCTACACCTCTGCACCTGACCGGAACTGGATGTGTGGAAATGCCAGCATGGCAGTGGAAGACTGGACCATGTGATGGACTTGTGGGTGTGGGGGCAAGATCTTGAACTTTCAACTGGGTGGGGGAAACCGGGAAGCTTTCAGATTCAGGTTTTCCCAGATGTGCCAATATGGCTCTCTTAATAAACTGGAAATTTGAGGAATACTTTGCCTTGGACTCTGATTTAATTTTGGATGCTATTTGGAACCCTGACAGACTGTTTACCAAGCCTTGTGGACTGTGAATGAAAGGAATTCACAGTCATGTAAGTAAAAGGGCTTTGGCCAGGACCAAGACTCTGCTTCTTGCTTTCTAAGGAAGCCTGGGTCAGAACAAGCACTGGAAGACTTGCCTAGAACTCGGTCTCTAACAACATTTGGCCATAAGCCAGTGCTGCTGCAGTCGTAAAATGAGGGAGTGTATCCCTCCCCTGTGCCAATTTTTACCTTCAACAACTTGTCAGGTTCGGGGGCAAAGCAACTCACCACCGAATGTCGTACAAGAAGAGCTTAAGTCTATTTGACCGTCCGCAGAAGTTACAAGCTCCGTTTCCCGACGCCTGTTCAGATCGGTCAAGATCAAAGCCGAGACTGTCGGCTTGGATTTCGAAAGGATGCTGACGGTGGCGACACAAACAGATTTGGCAGCTGGGCTATTAGTTCAGCAGCTCCTGAGCAGGTTGTGCGTACAAAGAAGGAGCAAAACACAATCCGCCAATAAGAAACTGATGACAAATCTCTTGTTTGGGCGAGTGAGTGCCCTACTTCCCTGAGACTAAGCTAAAGGTAAAGGTTCCCCTCGCACATGTGCTAGTCGTTCCCGACTGTAGGGGGCGGTGCTCATCTCCATTTCAAAGCCGAAGAGCCAGCGCTGTCCAAAGACGTCTCCGTGGTCATGTGGCCGGCATGACTAAACACCAAAGGTGCACGGAACGCTGTTCCCTTCCCACCAAAGGTGGTGCTTATTTTTCTACTTGCATTTTTACGTGCTTTCGAACTGCTAGGTTGGCAGAAGCTGAGACAAGCCACGGGAGCTCACTCCGTTAAGTGGTGCTAGGGATTCGAACCGCCGAACTGCTGACCTTTCTGATTGAGAAGCTCAGTATGTTAGCCACCGAGCCACCGTGTCCTTTATCCCCGAGATTAAAGCTGGGTTTAACCCGTTGAATACCACTTCTGCTTGGAACCCTGACAACTGAAAAGGTGAATCAGCCGCAGGGCTGCTCAGATGGGCTTGGACAGGTTTCCTACCAGAAGCTGAGAACCTAAAGGAGTTTCATATCAAGTCTATCTGGAGTCCAGCTTTCAGACAAAGCACAGAATAATAAGAGTTGGAAGGGACCTTGGAGGTCATCTAGTCGAACCCCCTGCTCGAGTAGGAGACCCTATTCATTTCAGACAAATGTCTATGCAGTCTCTTTTTGAAAGCTTTCAGAGATGGAGCACTCGCATCTTCTGAAGGCAAGTATTTCATGGGTTGATTGTTCTCACTCTCAGGAAATTTCTCCTTAGTGCTAGGTTGCGTCTCTCCTTGATTAGTTTCCATCCGTTGTTTCTTGTCCTGCCCTCAGGTGCTTTGGAGAATAGCTTGACCCCTTCTTCTTTATGGCAGCCTTTTAAATACTGGAACACTGCTATCGTGTCACTCTTAGTTTTCTTTTCTCTAAATTATCAATATCCAATTCCCGTAAATGTTCTACATATGCTTTTGCCTCCAGGCGTTTAATCATTTTCTACTGCTTGAGCAAGGGGCTGGATTAAAAGACATTCAAAGTCCCTTCCAGGTTGGTCCTGCCCTATCCTATCCTATCCTATCCTATCCTATCCTATCCTATCCTATCTGTTGTGGCCCAGCAGGAGCCGTTGGAGCTGCCACCAGACTCCGACAGCGAGGGGCCCTATGAGTCGGCCCTGGAGGATGTGGAGGACCCTGGACAGGGTTCTGACTCCGAGCAGGGCGCAGAGAGACTGGTTGTCCACCAGGTGGCGCCTGAGTCTTGGATCAGTGGGGAGGAGACAAGGAAGAGTGATCCAGAAACCAACAGTGAGTTGTTCCGGGATGCACGCCGTCGAAGAGCTACTCGGCGTCAAGAACAACTATGTAATTACAGGAGGTAATTACGCTCAGCTGATGGTCATTAGGCTCCTCTCCAGACTATAAAAAAGACTGCTTGTGCCACGCCCTTCTTGCAGAAGTCAACGCTTTGACTAAAGAGAAACTAACTTGGCAGGCTGGATTGCTGCCAGAGTTTGTCTGAATTGCTGCCAAGGTTTGTCGGCCTTGCTGCCAAGGTTCTTATCTGTTTGTTTACTTGGCTTTCAGCCACCGAGATTCTGGGCTTGTTATTAAAGGACATTCTCATTAAGCATGTCTCGGCTTTCGTTACTGGATGGAGGAGGGGGTCAGAACACTATCCTATCCTTCTTAGTTGTTCTTCTTTGCATGTTTTTCAAAGTCTCAACATTTTTTTTTAGTAATGTGGTGACTAAAACTAGATGCAGTATTCCAAGTGTAGTCTTACTAAGGCTTTATAAAGCAGTACTAATGCTTCACATGATTTTGATACCATGTCTCTGTTTATACAACCACGGATTGTGTTAGCTTATTAATGGATTGTTTGATCCATTGAGCCTTATCTGGTCATTCCCAGGGGAACGCAAGCTAGGCTGGGAAGATTCCTGTAACCTAGGTAGAAATCAATAGAGTTGCTTATTCCAGCTGCTTCGGAGTGGTTCTGCTTGCTTGTGCCTGACATTAGAGATTAATTCTTACCAGGATTCAATGACGTGAGGCCACCCAATGGGGACAAGGGACATCTAATAGCTAACTGCTTTGGGGCTACCTGTGTCAATCAAGGTATTGATGGCTTTTCTCCTCTTTGAAAAGATCCATATGAAAGAATCAAGCTGTGGATCAAGCAAGGTCACATTCCATTTCTAGCACTCGGTTTTCTGCAATGACATCATGAAGAGTTTGAGCCGAATGACTTGTGGCTGACCAATGAATTAAATCCCAGGGAACGTCCAATGTCTTCATTTGAGAAGAAAAACAGGAACTCTCTCTGTCTCTCTGTCCCTGTCTGTCTGTCTTTGTCTCTGTCTCTCTCTGTCTCTTTCTCTCTGTGTCTCTTTCTCTCTTTGTCTCTGTCCCTCTGTCTCTGTCTGTCTCTCTCTGTCTCTCTCTGTCTGTCCCTCTGTCTCTTTCTCTGCCTGTCTGTCTGCTTGTCTCTCTCTCTGTCTCTTTCTCTCTCTGTCTCTTTCTCTCTCTGTCTTTCTCTCTCTGTCTCTGTCCCTCTGTCTCTGTCTTTCTCTCTCTCTCTCTGCCCCTCTGTCTCTGTCTCTCACTGTCTCTTTCTCTGTCTGTTTGTCTTTGTCTGTCTGTATCTCTGTCTCTTTCTCTCTCTGTCTCTCTCTGTCCCTCTGTCTTTGTTTGTCTCTGTCTCTTTCTCTCTACTTCTGTCTCTTTCTGTCACTCTCTGTCCCTGTCTGTCTGTCTCTGTCTGTCTGTCTCTCTTTCTCTCTCTGTCTCTCTCTGTCTCTTTCTCTGTCTCTTTCTCTCTCTGTCTCTGTCTCTCTGTCCCTGTCTGTCTCTTTCTCTCTGTCTCTCTCTCTCTCTCTGTTCCTCTGTCTGTCTCTGTCTGTCTCTTTCTCTCTGTGTCTCCTTTCTCTCTCTGTCTCTGTCCCTCTGTCTCTGTCTGTCTCTGTCTGTCTCTTTCTCTCTCTGTGTCTCTCTCTCTCTCTGTCCCTCTGTCTCTGTCTCTCACTGTCTATTTCTCTGTCTGTCTGTCTGTCTGTCTGTCTCTGTCTCTCTCCTATTTCCACTGTATCAAGAAAAGCTCTGATTTAGCAACAAAAGAAACCAGGGTGAACTGGAAGGAAAAATATAAAGTGAAGGAAAATAAAAAGGAAGAAGCAAAAAGTAGAAATGTATGTAACAGGGCATTATCTTTAAACGATGCAACAATAAGGATTCAGTTACCTTATGCTATTGCGGTTTGGGAGAAAGAAGAGTTAATAATTGCCATTTTTATGTTCCCACGCAATTCTTTACTATTTTGCTGCAGCTTTCTACTAGTACGTACAAAAGACATAACCTTCAGAGGAAAACACTTCGACTTCCCAATGTCATGCATGAGTACTTGAAAGCATTTCAGAGAACTTCTACAGGTACAAGCCATCCCAAATGTGCCTCATTGGGGCACTGTGTCTTCTGGTGCAGAAGACATTTCATCGGTGCTAATAATAAGTGATCACTTATCAATAAATTATCACTTATTATTATCACTTGGAGCTAGAACTAGGAAGGGCGACTTGGATAAGCCACCACATATTGGTCTCCTGACCAGGAATATATGTTTCATTCGACACTAGTTCTGTAAAGGTCTTCTTTACAGTTCTGTACAGTAGACCTTCTTCTAGCCACTTTACATGCATTTTTCTGAAGGGGCAGAGAGGAATTCTGGCCTGTAAATGCAGCCCCTGCTAAAAAAATGGTGTGAACCACAAATGCATGGGAGAAGCAGCAGTAACAGGTTTCCTTTGTCCTCCCATGGAAATTGAGAAAGTTGAGAGTTAGAAAACTGGAAAGAGGTTTTTGACTCACTGCCCACCCCTTTTGATTTAGGTAGAGATAATAGATAGATAGATAGATAGATAGATAGATAGATAGATAGATAGATAGATAGATAGATAGATAGATAGATAGGTATTTTTAGGTATTTATTGAACATTTATAGGCCGCCCTTTTCCCTGAGGGGACTCAGGGCGGCTTACAACAATGAGGGAAGGGAGTGCAAGACAAGACATAAAAGAAAAACGTGAGTAAAAAAAAAAAAAAAAAAGTTAACCATAAAACACAACATTCACTCAACATTCGGGCGGGGTGAGAGTAAAATCCTATCCCCAGGCCTGACGGGATAGCCAGATCTTGAGGGCCGTGCGGAAGGCCTGGACTGTGGTGAGGGTACGGATCTCCACGGGGAGGTTGTTCCATAGCGTCGGAGCTGCAACTGAGAAGGCTCTCCTCCGTGTAGTCGCCAGTCGGCACTGACTGGCGGATGGAATTCGGAGGAGGCCTACCCTGTGCGATCTGATGGGACGCAGGGAGGTAATTGGCAGAAGGCGGTCTCTCAGATAGCCAGATCCACTACCATGGAGCGCTTTATAGGTGGTAAGTAGGACCTTGAAGTGCACCCGACGATCAACAGGTAGCCAGCGCAGCTCACGGAGGATCGGTGTTATGTGGGCGAACCGTGGTGCGCCCACGATCACTTGCGCGGCCGCGTTCTGGACTAGCTGAAGTTGCCGGATGCTCTTCAAGGGCAGCCCCATGTAGAGTACATTGCAGTATTCCAGCCTAGAGGTCACAAGGCCTCGAGTGACTGTTGTGAGGGCCTCCCGGTTCAGGTAGGGCTGCAACTGGCGCACCAGGCGAACCTGGGCAAATGCCCCCCTGGTCACAGCTGACAAATGATGGTCAAAACTCAGCTGTGGGTCCAGGAGGACTCCCAAGTTGCAGACCCTGTCTGAGGGGTATAAATTTTGTCCCCCCAGCCTGATTGATGGAACATTAGCCGAATTTTTGGGAGGAAAACACAACAGCCACTCGGTCTTTTCCGGGTTGAGCACCAGTTTGTTAGCTCTCATCCAGTCGATAGATAGATAGACAGACAGACAGACGATGATGGATGGATGGATGAAGAAATGTATGGATATAGAGATACATGATTGATACAAAGACAGATAGAGACATTAGGATGAATGGATGGATGGATGGATGGATGGATGGATGGATGGATAAAGAAATGGTATGGATATAGATACATAATAGATACAAAGACAGATAGAGAGATTAGGATAACTAGATGATAGGTAGGTAGATAGATGGATGGATGGATGGATGGATGGATGGAAGGATAGATGGATGGATGGATGGATACAGAAATGGTATGGATATAGAGATATATGATAGATACAAAGACAGATAAGAACATTAGGATGGATGGACAGACAGACAGACAGGTGGGTGGGTGGATGGATGGATGGATGGATGGAGAGATGAATGGATGGAGAGATGAATGGATGGAGAGATGGATGGATGGAGAGATGGATGGATGGAGAGATGAATAAAAATGGTATAGATATAGATACATGATAGTTACAGATAGAGAGATTAGGATAGATAGATGATAGATGATAGATGATAGATAGATAGATAGATAGATAGATAGATAGATAGATAAGATAAGATAAGATAAGATAAGATAAGATAAGATATAGGAATATAAAAAGATACATATGAAAAGAATATGTACTGAAATCAAACACACACACACACACAGTACACAAACACAAACACACACACACACACACACACATCAGACTACACTAGAATGTAGCCAGTCCACAGAGGGCATCAACACACAGGTGCTACAGCTTTCAAGAGGAGGGTGATTTATCTCCATCAGGCTTCCACCAACACCGGCTAAACTCCCCAATCTTTGCAGCCTGCAGATGGACAGAAGTTGAAAAGCAACATCTTGCTGGCTGCCAGCTGGAGTCAGTTCTTCTCCCCCAAAGAAATCACCCAATGCGCCACAAGCTTAACAACCCAAGTGCAGGATTCCGGGTAGCAAAGGAAGCTGTGCCCGCCACCCCCACCCCACCCCCATGTTCATGTTTTCAGATGATGGGATTTGATTACCAGGGAAGATTTCCTTCCCTTCGGTCTCTAATGCTAGCTTACTGTCAAACAGCAGCTAAATGCAATTAACCTTTGGTGATCCCATTGCTTTCAGCAGCCACAAGTGAATTCTGACTTCCTTCAAAGGTTTTCCTAAAAGCGCCAGTGGATATATCTTGCAATGGATGACCCGGTCCAAATTTTAAACTGTCCTAGCCCCCTGGCCTCCCCCATTTTAAAATTTAAGGAAATCTTCCATTAGCTGCCTCTATTTGGATTCTCTGATGAAGTCTGAACCGCTGGCTCTCTTAGAGTTTGCATTGGGGGGGAGGGGTGTTTATTCATAGGGGAATAAATAGACGTGGTGGCTCAGTGGCTAAGATGCGGAGTGTCAATCAGAAAGGTCGGTAGTTCGGCGGTTCGAATCCCTAGCGCCGTGTAATGGAGTGAGCTCCCATAAATTGGAGGGCAAAAGAAGAAGGGGACGACAGAGAATGAGGTGGCTGGATGGAGTCATCGAAGCAGCAGGATGGTAGAGGACAGGAAGGCCTGGAGGAATGTGGGGTTGCGATGGGTCAGACACTACTTCGCTACTAACAACAACAACAATCTCGTGACCCGTCAAAACCACGGTCCACAAAAGCGCGCTCGACGAAAGCGCGCATTTGACGTCATCACAGCGCGACGAAAAAAATTAAAAATTGAAATAAAAATAAAATTAAAGCAAGCCGATTCACAAAAAGGTAAGGGTTAGGTTTAGGGTTAGGGTTAGGGTTAGCGTTAGGTTAAAGGTTAGGGTTAGGTTTAGAACGTTAGGGTTACGTTTAGCGTTAGGTTAAGGGTTAGCGTTAGGTTTAGCGTTAGGTTAAGGGTTAGGTTTAGGGTTAGATTTGGGGGGGTTAGGTTTAGGGTTAGATTTAGGGTTAGGTTAAGGGTTAGGTTTAGGGTTAGGTTTGGGGGGGTTAGGGTAAGGTTTTCGCTTTATTTTTACATTTATCGATCACAGCGCGATGTTTTCGTCGTGCTGTGATGACGTTACGTACGCGCTTTCGTCGAGCGCGATTTTGTCATCCGCGGTTTTGTGGTGGAACCCAACAATCTAGTTGATCATTGCTTTGCTAAGCCTTGATTGCTAAGGTTGGTAATCATGTTCCCTGGGACAGGTGTTGATAGCAGAAGACAACTGCTGCTCAACAGGAGGAAGGCATTAACCCAAGACTGAACTTCACATCTAGGTCAACCTTGATTAGATGCCTCCTATCTGGCACATCCAGGCCGTATATCTTGCTCTGATGTTTAAGGTATTGGAGCAAGTGCTGCAGAGATGCCTGCAGCTCTGAGATACTGCAGTGGAATTATGGCAGTGCACACTGTGAGTTTTGACCCTTGCTTCATGCCAGGAAAAAGCACACAGTCGCCGGGTGCATTGATTTAACTTGTCAAATTAATCAGCCCTGACAGACTTACAAGGATGGCTTGCAACATCTGTTCTCTGCCTGAAGAGACTCCTGTCCTGGGAAGCTCTTTGACCAAATAAACTTCAAGCATATACATTCCATTATTGGGCTTACAACATATCTGTCACTCAGGAGCTTGAAATGCCTATAGGAGAAGAGCAGGCCGAGTTGGGGGAGGGCGGAGTCAAATGTGTCATCAGCTTAGAATTGTTACATCGCCACAAATGCTCCAAGCCTTCCCCCTCTTGAATTCCGTTGACCCTTATCTGGTGCCAATGCAGTACTGAACGTTAGATTTTTGTGTCTGGGCTTGAGCAAGAAATTGTTTGAATTGCAACTTATTGTCCTGATCCTCTGGGCCTAACCTTGATCCAAATCATTTGTGGCAACATAACAACTCTAAATTGATGACACACTTAACTCTGCTCCCCAGCTTTTCCTGCTCTTCTCCTGCAATACCTGCCATAGCAATGTTTTTATTATATTATTTTTTTTGCTATTTCTTCCCCACCAAACTCTTGGGAAGTAGGTTGTACTGAGAAAGTGTCCCCCCTCCCACTTTTTATTGACTGAGAGTGGATTGAAGCTGGATCTCTAATCTTCTCAACTGAACACCATCACAAAGTATATATACATCAGACTGCACATAACCCACCAACATAGTCACACCCATCTACTTAAAAAGTCCATCCCTCTAATCCTTTTAATTATTGACTGGGCATCTTAGAACGAGGTGTCAAACACAAGGACTGTGGACCAGATTTGGCCCACGATGTGGTCAGATCTGGCCCCTGGGGCCATCCTGGAAAATATAAGGGGCCGGCTCATGTCACTTTGGCCTGGTCTATCCAATGCAAAGAGGAAACATGCCAGCAGTTTAGGGAGTGGTGTCAAGTTGGCCATGCCCTCCCAGTTGGTTACACCCACCCAGTCAATCACACTAAATGAGTGGCATCAAGTTGACCATGCCCAGCCAGTTGGCCATGCCCACCCAGTCGGTCATATCCATCCAATCTGTCACACTCAGTGAGTGGCATCAAGCTGACCACATCCACCCAGTTGCCCTGCCCACCCAGTTGTCCACGCCCACCCAGTTGGTCACAACCATTCGGTCACACTCAGTGAGTGGCATTAAGCTGGCCATGCCCAGCCAGTTGGTCACGCCCAGCCAGTTGGCCACTTCCACCCAGTTGGTCATACCCATCCAGTCAGTCGCACTCAGTGAGTGGCATCAAGCTGGCCACGCCCAGCCAGTTGCCCATGCTGACCCAGTTGGCCACACCCACCCAGCCCCTCAAGGTCAACCACAGTCCTGATGCATCACTCAATGAAATTGAGTTTGATCCCCCTATCTTAGAACAATCATCAAAACCAGGACAAAGATAAGTAACACATGGGTGAAAGATGTATATGCTCTGAAGCAGCATTTCTCAAACTTGGGTAGTTGTAGATGTGCGCACTTCAATGCCCAGAATACAAAAGCTAGCATGTGCTGGCTGGGGGATTCTGGGAGTTGAAGTCCACACATCTTGTCGGAGCTTCATCACTGGAGGCTTTCAAGAAAAGATTGGACTGCCATTTGTCAGAAATGGTGTAGCATCTCCTGCTTGGGTAGGGGTGTAGGGGTTGGACTAGATGACCTACAAGGTTCCTTCCAACTCTGTTAATCTAATAAATCTAATCACAAACACTCTCTAAAGAGAAACCAGGAGAAGGGAGCAGAGTGATCATGTCCATTATCCTGTGGTTGACAGAGGATTATGGTGTCTTGATCTAGCCATCAGTAAGTAGATCCTCCACCTTCCAATCATCCTCGGTGCAACAAAGCCATTGGCAGTAGATATTCTCCCCACTTCTGGGTTAAGCTGAAGCTGTTCAACACCGTCGGAAGGAGAGGGAAAAAGAGATGTAATTACAGCTATAAATGGTGCTCGGGAGCAATTACTTCCCAAGCGCTGCCTTATCTGGAAACGGCCGTTGCTTCTTATAACCGTTTCAAATTTGTTATCTTCCTATTTTACCTCTTTTCGAGCAGGGTAGGTAGACAGGGCAGACATGACACCTGAGTGACAGATTAACCAGCTTCTGGCCAGCTTTGGTGATGGACTTTTGGAGCTTTTAAACGCTTTGAAAGGGCAGCTTTTATATATATCTATAACGGGGGAGGGGAAGGTATTACTGGAAGCTCAACTGGTCATTAACTGGATAAGGATCCAAAGGAGGGGGGGAAATTCCTTTGGCATTTTCAAAGACGAGAAGGTTAAAAACTGCAAAGGGGTGCTTTATTTTATTATACAGTTATTCTGTTTTTCCTTCCTTTCCTTCAGGAAGTTCAGCATAACTTCGACAGGATTTTGGAGCGGTCCCCATCCTGATTAACAGCCACAATGTTTTTCTTGAATGCAGAGGGCATTAGCCCAACTTCTGGCTGTGACCAGGGGGGCCTTTGCCCAGGTTCGTCTGGTGTACCAATTGCGGCCCTATTTGGATCAGGAGGCACTTCAAACGGTTACTCACACCCTTGTCACCTCAAGGCTGGATTATTGCAATGCGCTCTACACGGAGCTACCCTTGAAAAGCGTTTGGAGACTGCAGCTAGTCCAGAATGTGGCCGCGCGAGCGATATTGGGTGCACCGAGGTACACCCACGTTACACCTGTCCTCCACGAGCTGCACTGGCTACCAATTGGTCTCCGGACGCAATTTAAGGTGTTGGTTATTACTTTAAAGCCCTACATGGCTCAGGGCCAGTGTACCTTCGAGACCGCCTACTGCCACATACCTCCCAGCGGCCGGTAAGATCCCACAGATTGGACCTCCTTCAAAGACCAGCCGGCCAGCATGTGCATGTGCACAGCCACCTGGTCTTCGGGTTTCCGGTGCTTTGGTGCGCACATTCTGGTTTTGGCACTCGGTGCCAAAAAGGATCACCATCAGTGGCACGTACTGTGTGACAGTGTGGTCTTGGATGATTGACAGCTGAACGGAAAAGACTGCCTCCTTCTTCTTTGCTTACAACACCACCAGTAGCTTTACCATCATTAGTAGCAGCAGGTAAGGACATACAATAAAGTGTAAGCAGAATGCACGTCAGATGATGTGCTGTTATTGTAACTGGAGAAGAGAAGAAACCTTGGTTCTAATCCAGAATGATGTGCGGTGCTTCAGCATAGAATAAGAGGGCTTCTAACAGGGAAGGAAAACAGGCCGTCAGAATCCGTTGCACTGGGAATTCCACTGCATCAGTGATGAATTCGAATGGGATGGCTCAGACCCAAGTCTATTATTAATTGCAATGTTAATAATTCAGAAGCTCTTGCCCCCGCCCCCAGCAGACTGCAATGCCCAGAGAGAAATAGTAAAGCGGAGAGGTGGACTGCATTTGCACAATCACTCAATATATTTTGTAACATCTCCTAGGTTTAATCTCAACTCCTACCGTTCTTTCCCTTGTCAGCCCCACCAGGTAGATCAAAACAAGAATAGCAATAGAACATAGACTTATGCACTGCTTCCCATACTGCTTTACAGCCTCTCTAAGCAGTTTACAGAGTCAGCCTCTTGCTCCCAACAATTTGGGTCCTCATTTTACCTACCTCGGAAGGATGGAAGGCTGAGTCAACTTTGAGTCGATCAGGATTGAACTGCTGGCAGTCGACAGAGTTGGCTTGCAATACTGCATTCTAACCACTATGCCACCATAGTCTTTCATTCATTCATTCATTCATTCATTCATTCATTCATTCCTTCCTTCCTTCCTTCCTACCTACCTACCTACCTACCTACCTACCTACCTACCTACCTACCTACCTACCTACCTTCCCTCCCATTTAGCAATAGAACTTACACATATACTGCTTCACACTCCAGTTGCTTCTTGAAAAAAAGCACCTTTTGGACATGGGCCAGAGCAGTGGCTTATGGGAGATGGTTTTTTTAAAAAAAAGTCTGCATGTCACAGGAGCTTTTAGATATTGTGGGTGTCATATCTACAAGAAGTGGTTCAAGGAAGTCAAGGTGATGGCTCCAAGTTTGTGACTGACACTTCACCCTTTTCACACAAATCACATTGTCAACAAATGTTAAAAAAAGGAGGAAGATTGGATTGCATGGCTATGGCCACCATCCTGAGATTTTTGCTCCCTCCCTGGGGGGGGGGGGGAGAAGGTGGACACCCATCTATTGGATTATATGACTGCAGGATGTGGTGGTTGCTGATGGTTTATTGCCTTTGCTGTGTTATAATCACAGGATTTCAATACAATCTTTTAAATACTCTTATTATCAGTTGGCTGTATGTATGTAAGTAGGGCTGTGAAAGCTGGACCATAAGGAATGCTGAGCACCAAAGACTGGAGGCCTTTGAACTCTGGTGCTGGAGAAAACTCCTGCCATCCAACTGGTCAGTCCTAGAGGAGATCAATCTTGACTGCTCTTTAGAAGGCCTGAAGAGGAAACCCAAAGACTTTGGCCACCTAATGAGAAGGAAGGACTCCCTGGAGAAGAGCCTCATGCTGGGAAAGATTGAGGGCAAAAGAAGAAGAAGGGGACGGCAGAGAAGGAGGTGGCTGGATGGAGTCACCGAAGCAGTCGGCGTGAGCTTCAATGGACTCCAGAGGATGGTAGAGGACAGGAAGGCCTGGAGGAACGTTGTCCATGGGGGTCACAGTGTGTTGGACATAACTTCACAACTAAGAACAACAAATTATCAGTTGAATTATTATTGGGTTTTAAAAGGTAGGTAAACTGCCAAAGGGTTACAGCTCATAAGGAACTTTAAAATGTGATATATAAATAAGCCAAAAAAAAGGGGGGGAGCGAAAAAAAGAAGAAGATTAAATTAGGAACATTCTGGATACCAACATATGCTCTGCCGCTGAGCTCTAGCTATAGTTTAGCTCATAAATTATAAACCACCTTCCACAGGTCAAAGGGAGCGATTTTATATCAAATTAGGCTATTGATATTCTGATCTCTACGGAGAACCGCTCTTTAGCAAGTCAAGCTGTCTCTCCAGCTGTTCCAATTATAAAACAACATTCATATATCGCACCAAGCTGTGATGTGCTTAACCATGGTTTATTGAATAAACGCCTATATTCAGACATGCCGAGCCACATGTCACATTCTGCAAAAACCCCAAAATGCAAGGCAAACATCAGAGAAACAATCAAGAAAGGTCTGGTAGAGACAATGGAGGGAAAGGAGAAACAGTGGAATTCGAGCAAATCCAGGAAATGTTCTGGCATTGTGTTATGGCCCACCAGCAGCCAGCAGAGCTGACAGCAGAGTCAGACAGTGAGGAGGTTGGGGAGGAACATGGGACAGTCCTGGGGGCTAAGGAAAGCTCAGATGAGGGGTCTGCATCAGAGGCAGAGAAGTAGACAGCAGTGAGGCAGAAGAAGAGCTGGAGCCTGTTCTCAGTGTGCGCATGCGCAGAGCTGCCAGAAGACAATAGCAATAGCAGTTAGACTTAAATACCGCTTCATAGGGCTTTCAGCCCTCTCTAAGCGGTTTACAAAGTCAGCATATCGCCCCCACAGTCAGGGTCCTCATTTTACCCACCTCGGAAGGATGGAAGGCTGAGTCAACCTTGAGCCGGTGAGATTTGAACCGCTGAACTGCAGCTAACAATCAGCTGAAGTGACTGCAGTACTGCACTCTAACCACTGCGCCACCTCGGCTCCTAGACAACTAAGAAAGCAGGGCTGACTTAGGGGTAAAGCCACACTTTGGAGGTGATTGGCCCCTCCCATAGGAAACAAAAGAGGATCAAATGGGGAGGGGGCTTTTGCAGGAAACAATTTGTTTCTTCGGTTGTTTCAAGAGTGGAAAGTTCTGTTTGTGACTTTCTGTGCCCGGCTCTGCATTTGGAAACTAGTTATCTGGCAGCTCTCCAAATGAGATAAGGTTCGTGTTGATAAACATTCCTCTGAAAGACTGTTCGTTAAGCCTTGCTGACTGTGAATGAATGAATTCACAGTTGTGTAAATAAAAGGGGTTTTGCTGGGACCAAGACTTTGCTTCTTGCTTTCTAAGGAAACCTGGCTCAGAACAGATGTGTGTGATTGTGAGTGTGTGACACATTGTAGAAGAGCAGAATGAGTGACTGCAGGACTTCAGCTCATGTTAGACTTTGCGTTTCCCTTGCAGACTCAAGTTTGAATCGCCTGAGCCAGATCCTCAGCTTTGGGGGCGGGCGATGACCAAGAGCACATTTCCAAAAAATGGCTAATGTGTCAAACTGTGCATATCTCAAGTCTGGCCAAGGAGATGGATGGTTTTATTGCATCCTACAAGGCCTTGATTTGACAGCCAACTATTTCAGCCACTTCAACCTCCTGCAATCAGCAGGACTGACCTGACCTGCTTCGGGAAGCCTTGGATCACTTTGTTAGCACTGCTTCATGAGCTAAGGGTCCGTTCCCAGATATAATGATCACCGTTGGCTAAGAATTCTAACAAAAACTCCAACAATGTTCTTCAATTGCCCCCCCCCCCAAAAGCCAACACAGTCCTAGGCTACATTAACAGAGGGATAAAATCAAGATCTTGTGAAGTCTTAGTAACACTTTATAATGCCTCGGAATACTGCATCCAGTTTTGGTCATCACAATATAAAAAAGATGTTGTGACTCTAGAAAAGAGTGCAGAGAAGAGCAACAAAGATTATTAGAGGGCTGGAGGCTAAAACATATAAAGAACGGTTGCTGGAATTGGGTATGACTGGTTTAACGAAAAGAAGGACTAGGGATGACATGATAGCAATGTTCCAATATCTAAGAGTGGGTTCAAGCTATTCTCCAAAGGCAGGGCAAGAAGCAATGGTTGGAAACTAATGAAGGACAGAACCAGCCTAGAACTAAGGAGAAATTTCTTGACAGTGAGAAGAATTAATCGGTGGAAGGACTTGCCTCCAAAACCTTCCTCACTGCTTTTAAATTGGATCCCCATAAATTGAAGGGGAGCTGCCTGTCAACCCTGACGTTGGCTGAACTGTGGCCATTTTCCCCCCTGTAGTTTTCTCTAAGGGTTTTTTAAAGAAGAGATTGGACAACCATTTGTCTGAAGTGGTATAGGGTTTATAGGGGGTTGGACTAGAACATCTCCAAGGTCCCTTCCAACTGTGTTATTTTGTTATTCTGTTAATTCTGAACTTGTGGTCCGAACACATCTGTGGCAGGGACCAGATTGGGGAAAACTCTTCAGCTATATCAATTTCTGTGGGCTTCTGTGGCTATCTTTTATTTAGAATGACTTTCAGCCAAAAGGCTCTCTGCGCATAGCACCGAAAACCCCAATGTAAAAATCAATATGAGATGTTGCAAAGCCGAAAAGAAAGACAAACGCAACAGTACTAAGAAATAAACAGTCCATCAATCCTAGGTCTTTTGAAGAGGAGCATCTTATTTCTCACCAAGACTATTCAGGAACTTTTGTTCCCATCAGAATCCCTTCGCTAAATCCACCTCCTGGAGTTGTCAGCATAAAAAGAATGGGGAGAACTCTTTACGGCATCTTAACTTCTTTGGGAAAAAGAAAATTGGGACAGAAATAATCAAAGTGATCTATCTACCTTTGTGGTCCAGTGGAAACATTTTTGGCTTCCTTTTTGGCTTTCTGATTGTCTCTTTCAAAGGGTGTGTAGAGGTTGCTTATCTCTATGAGCCTGTTAATGGCTGATTTGTCTGAATGTCAGGTTTCCACAGATTTCCTAGCGTTTTTTGAACTTGGTCTAGGATGCTTGGTCTAGAATGCTACGATATATCCATATATTTTGGTTGTCTCCCTTTTCTGTCACTCAACGGGTTAGGGTTAGAGTTATTGATCAATGGTAGACAGTTAACTCTGGAAATGTATGTTTCCTCCCCAGTGGTGGGTTTCAAAAATTGTTCGAACCTACTCTGTGGGTGTGGCCTCCTTTGTGGGAGTGGCTTGCCGCCCATGTGACCGGATGGGAGTGACTTGCTGCCCATGTGACCGGATATGAAGATGCCGATGACACTTGTCAGAACCACCTTAAATTACCTCACACACAGCACTGGCATGCATAAGAATAGGATGTAAACTTGTTTTTTAAAAGGCATCTTTGGTTTGCGTTAAAACAACTTCAACACCCGCAATGTTCTGATTGCACCACAAACGCAGTAGTCATCCTTACCTTTCACAGAGGCACTGAGCTTTATAAATAGGAGCATGATAGAGTAGAATAATCATATCCAAGAACCAGTGGTGGGTTTCAAAAAAAATTGGAACCTCTTCTGGCCTGCTTTCCGGGTCCACTGGTGGAACCTCTTCTAACCGGTTCGGTAGATTTGACGAACTGGTTCTACCCAATAGGTGCGAACTGGTAGGAACCCACCTCTGTCTCTCCCCCTACTGAAATCAGAACAAGGATAATGCACCAATTGATTACCTCCACAGCAGGCTAAAACTTCTCAGATCAGATTTTAACACGGTAGCAGTCAACACAGGAAGGACACTTATAGCTTTTCTGCGTGAGGGAACACCCATCCAAGCGAGGAACAAGACTGGAACAGACACAGAAGGTTTATGCATCCTAACTTTTGTCCACGCTGTTGTAACTCTGCACAGTCTCTAAACAAATGGTTGTAAATTCAGGGCTATCTATTACCTGTTATTATTTCAATGTTGACTTTTTACATTTGTTTAGAATTCCTGTTTTCACCTAATGCATTATTTCTTATCTCATTATTTTATGCCGTGAAGGCTCCCTTCTCCTGAGACGGGCAGTTAGATCAATTTGATAAATGAAATAGAAGAGGGGATCAACCTCCAAAGCATCTGAAGGCAGGACAAGAAGCAACGGATGGAAACTAATCAAGGGGAGAAGCAACCTAGAACGAAGGAGAAGCTTCCTGACAGGGAGAACAATTAATCTGTGGAACTGCTTGCCTCCAGAAGTTGTGAGTGCTCCATCACAGGAGGTTTTTCAAAAGAAGACTGGACAACCATTTGTTGGAAGTGGTATCGGGTCTCCTGCCTGAGCAGGGGGTTGGACTAGAAGACCTCCAAGGTCCCTTCCAACTCCGTTATTCTGTTAATAAAATAAATATAGGGAAGTGGGGACAGACTAACTATTTGCCCTGGCTATATTGCCTTCCAGACCATGCAGTGAATATTTATGCTTCCGTCTCTTGCTCTCCCCATTATCAATTTTAATCCTGGAAGGAGATAATCAGAAAGAATTACGACTGCCTGTTGGTCATAAAATTACCCAAAGGTGGATTCAGCCCTCCAGAGAAGACCCTTTTTTTCCAGATTCTGATGCCGTGCCAAGACGCAAGCAGGCATCCAAACCCCTCCAGGGTGCCGTTTTGCTTCCGCAAAAGATTAAGAAATTAGCTCCCTTTGCAGTATTAAGCCTTACCTTCCTTTGACAAGGTAAGAGACTTCCCAGCAAACAAAGGCCACACAACAGAACCTTTTCCCTCCTTGCAAACAAGCCAAAGATAGCGCAACAGTTTTTCAAATCTTCACCACACTGGAGACTTGAACGGTTTAATCTCACACGCTTGAAAAGATTCCGCCACGGAGCTACGGCAAATGGACATGTTGTGTCTCAGGCCGGGGCCTAAAACAACATCAATCTTTCCCAGTTGTGTTGTCACTATTGCTAGCCAAATCTGGCCCTAGGTTTTCCCTTCCCAAATGAGCAACCGAGTCAAGGGATCATTGAAAAGCAGTTTATTAAGGCACCCTGAGAAAGTGGGGTCTCTTTACGAAAAAGGAGAAAGCCCCCAGCCCCATCTTACGTTCCTTCCTCACTCATGCCCTAGTCACCTCAAGGCTGGATTACTGCAACACGCTCTACATGGGGCTACCCTTGAAAAGTGTTCAGAGACTACAACTAGTCCAGAATGCAGCCGCGCGAGTGATATTGGGTGTACCTAGATACACCCATGTTACACCTGTCCTCCGCAAGCTGCACTGGGTACCTATTGGTCTCCAGACACAATTCAAGGTGTTGGGACTCAGGAGACAGAGAATAGATGGGGCGGGGCCAGCCAGAAGTGGTATTTGCCGGTTCTCCGAACTACTCAAAATTTCCACTACCGGTTCTCCAGAACTGGTCAGAACCTGCTGAATCCCACCTCTGATCCTCGCTGGTAAACATGTTTACGGATTTGAAGCAGGCCATCAAATTTGGCCTTTTCTCAAGAAATCTACCAGAGAAGAAATGACTACTATATAGATTGGGAGTATGAAATCTCTATATCCCAGAATGCAACCCGTTTAAGTTCAAAACTTGAGCCCTGCTGGCATTTAATCATTATCCTAGTAGGTGTAAATATATATATAAAAATCTCATAAGCGGTCAACATTAAATACTATTAATATATAAGCGATCTCATTTCCCGCAGTGCTGTCTGCTGGAATCAAACAGCGAAGCGGAATATCAAATATTGACATTGAATATCGCCTGGTCCCTGACATTACATATCATACAATATGCAGAGACAGTATATCAGGGAAGGATTTGCAGAGATAGAGAATAATAGATGGATGATATTCGGAACAAAAGCTGCATGGGAAGAGGGCCAGAAAGCAAACACACCACTTCTTGTCAAGTTAATGGGAGAATGGGGAAACTATTTTCTTTTATTTATTTACTTGGGGACACACACAGAGGAAGAATTAAATCATTTGAAGCCATTACTTATTTTCAAAAGAATTAGGCAACATATTTAAGAGTTTTACGGCAGGGGTGCATCGCCTGAGGCTCAGGAGTTAAATCGGCCTCAAAGGTCTTTTGTTCAATTCTAGAAGATCTTTTAAAAATTACAACCGAGTTACAGTGTTTAATGTGACAAGGGGAGAGATATAAAGTATAAAACCATTTTAATTGTTTCCAGTTACATGGCAATGGCAGTTATATTAAATTATATCCATTGTATTTTATTATTTTTTTTGCTCTGGCCCAACCCAATTTTTTCTTGGATTATCTACTCATCAATGTAGACCTGATGTCCCCCAAAGATGACATGGAAGTATGTCCCCGCTCTTGAAAAGAGGTATACCCTTGTTTTAAATCCTTTGATATTCAGGACAGGGTAAGAGAAATCAACTCGATGTTCTCCAGATGTTTCAAACCCAACACAGTCAATGTCAAAGGAACTGAAGTGTTGGCCAAATGATCAAAGCCATCTCAATCAAGGGGACTGAGAGCTACACCAGTGCTAGGAAGATTACTAAGTTTCATCCCAGCAAAATGTGTGTACCCCTTCTGGTGTACAAAACAGAGAGGGACAAAACTGTGGTTTCCACACATTTGTTTTTCCCCTTCCCTCCACTCATTTGAGCAAGGGGAGGCACTGAACTAGCTTCCCAACATTTTCACTGTGACCTCAAGATGCTGGTGGATGGCCTTCAGGTTGAAGATATCAACAGACGTGGTAAACTAGATCTGCCAGTATCTTACTTAGGAGGTGATTAGTAACGGAACAACAGAGTTGGAAGGGACCTTGGAAGTCTTAGAGCCGAGGTGGCGGAGTGGTTAAATGCAGCACTGCAGGCTACTTCAGCTGACTGCAGTTCTGCAGTTCGGCTGTTCAAATCTCACCGGCTCAGGGTTGACTCAGCCTCCCATCCTTCCGAGGTGGGTAAAATGAGGACCCGGATTGTTGTTGGGGGTGATATGCTGACTCTGTAAACTGCTTAGAGAGGGCTGAAAGCCCTATGAAGCGGTATATAAGTCTAACTGCTATTGCTATTGCGATCTTGTAGTCCAATCTCCTGCTTAGTCAGGAAACCCTACACCACTTCTGTTATATTAAATTACATCCATTGCTTAATTCCTGTCATCGTCCTAATGTAGAGGGGAAAAATGAGAAATGAACCCAAAATTGCTTAGAAGATGTTGCTATTCAGAACTCTTCTATATCTTGCCAGAACTTTGGTTTATTCCTTTCAATTTTAACATGCGAAAGTCCTTACTCCACTGCACCTCACTACAAAGGGAGAGTTTAGACCTGCTGTTGAGGTTAATTGGACCTAGGCATCTCCCAGAGACTCCACCTTTGCTTAATAGCCAATTTGATTGTGTTAGTAGCATTGTTATTTGCAAGCAAAGTCTCCACAGGCAACTTAAGCGGGGGAGGGGGTGGAAGAAGAAAGAAGCCATAAAAAGCACACCACCTTGGAAAGCCCTGAACAACTTCTCATTTTGTAGACAAATAGGGAAGTAAATCCTCTCGCATAAGACAGGGAGGAGGTAGAAATCCAGTGAGGTTCTGTTGATATGTTTTCAAAAGCAATTGGAGTGCTTGAGACATTAGAGCAGTGTTTCTCAACCTTGGCAACTTGAAGATGTCCGGACTTCAACTCTCAGAATTCCCCAGCCAGCGAATGCTGGCTGGGGAATTCTGGGAGTTGAAGTCCGGACATCTTCAAGTTGCTAAGGTTGAGAAACACTGCATTAGAGAGAGTAGAGTAGAGTAGAGTAGAGTAGAGTAGAGTAGAGTAGAGTAGAGAACTAGGTTAGAATAGGAATAGGTAGTGTAGTGTAGTGTAGTGTAGTGTAGTAAAATAGAATAGAATAGAAACTGGAAGGGACCTTGGAGGTCTTCTAGCTCAGCCCCCTTCTCAAGCAGGAGAACCTATACTATTTCAAATAAGTGACTGTCTAGTCTCTTCTTTAAAAACCTCCAGTAATGGAGCACCCACAACTTCTGAAGGCAACTTCTGTTCCACTGGTTAATTATCCTCACTGTTAGGAAGTTTCTCCCTAATTCCA